>NC_077232.1:63502992-63720492 GCF_027887165.1 Monodelphis domestica | reverse complement strand
ATGCATTTCCCAATGCCCCTCCCCCTCTTCTTCCCATGGTCCCTGAACTCAAAGAACCCAATTATCATCCTTTAGCCAATAACCAAGTCTTGCAGGGACTTGGGGAAAGAGTGATTCCCACCAAAAAAACAACAACAACAACAAAAAACAAACAAACACACACAACTCAGTCAAGTTTAACCCAATGTCTGTCTGATCAGAACGCCATTTTCCTTCTATCTCAGGCATGGACTCTTACTGGTTCCACTGCAGTAAGTCAGTGTTATCTAAGAACAGAGATTCACAGCTACAGAGGGAGCAGACAGACTAGCTCAATCTAGGCTAGGGTGGCTTCCAAAGAGTCATCCTCTCCATCCCAGAGAAGGCAGAATCGGTTGGGACCAGCCAGGACCCATTACCAAGGGTGTCAGTCTAGGAAAGGGCAGGTCATGAGCAATAAGACAGGCTTATCCAGAGAACATAACCACAGAAACCAGAGTCATTTCTGAAGGACAGGCAAGGAATCAGCCCAAAAGGAAAACTACCAACAAAAATGTGGGTGAGTCCTAAGCCAACTCACTCTGAATGAGCAGCTCTCAATGGCCAGCTCTGGCTCCTTGGAGCTGGGACCCTCCTGAGCAATCACAGGTGACCGGAACTCCCAGGCCCTAAAAAATTCAGCTGCAGACTACCTCACTCTTCATCCTGTTGCACAAAGAGTTTCTTGGGATCAATTGGAATCCCCTAAATTCAGAGATCAGATGAGAAATACAGAAAGGGCTCCAGGGCTCCATGAAGGCTGGGATGTATGTGAGACCTGCCCATCTTTCCAGATTCTCCCTCTTGATTCCCATTCTGGCCAGTGGAGGTGGCCAGTTGCTTGGTACTCTCCTGAGTCAATTTAAGGGGCCTCTGCACACCTAGTTTCTCTCTCCAGGGGTAGGTTACTTCTATCTACCCATGTGACCTCAAACAAGCTATTTTAGCTTATTGAGCCTCAGTTTTCTCACCTGAAAAATGAATAGGCTGGCTTGGATAACATGCTCTGATATTTGGCAGCTTCATGATTCTAACAACAATTGATCAATCAATAAGCATTCATTATTCACCTGCTATGGACCAGGTACTGGGCTTATGTTTAGACTGGTCCCAAAACATCTCAAGAAAATGGTACCCAAGAAGGGTGATACCTTTAGTGATCAGAAGCCAGGAGGGTAGATTCCAGGACAGAGTCTGAGTCTGTGATTTCATGGGCATAGGGAACTCCTGGACAAATAAATTTCTTCTACCAATACAGATCAGGTCAGAACCTTCTTGGCAACTTACGGTCTTAGAATTGCTTTTCTAAAACTTTTTGGTGACCTCTTTAAATTCATTTTTTTAAACCCTTATCTTCTGCCTTAGGATGAATCAATTCTAAGGCAGAAGAGCAGCAAGAGCTAGCCAATTTAGGGTTAAGTAATTTACCCAGGGTTACACAGCTAGGAAGTAAGTATCTGAAGCCAAATTTGAACCCAGGTTCTCCACCTCCAGGGCTGGTGCTCTAACCAGCTGTCCCTCCCCTTTAAAATCTTTTTTTTTTTAATCTTAAAAATTATTGAAGACTTCCAAAGAACTTTTATTTATTTAGGTCATATCTATCAATATTTGCTATATCAGAAAATTAAATGTGTTAGTATTGTTATGAAAATACATTTTATGTTAAAAAGACCACCCTGAAAGGGCTGTGGGGATCCTATTAGGCAACCCACTCAAGGACCATAGTTTGAGAACTACTGCCCTGAAGAGATGCAAAGGAGAAACAAGAATGTTACTCTGTTAGTCTACTAAGGAACTCAGAGGCATCCAAAATGTGACTCAACCCTGGGGGGAAGAGAGATTGGATCATAAATCTGGAAGGGTCCAAACACCTCATCTTGCAGAGAAAGATACTGAGGCCTCCCCAGTGATTTTAAGTAACTTATTTAGGGTCATATAGGTAGTTTTTTAAGCATCAGAAATAGCATTTGAACCCAAGGCCTCTGCCAGTATGCTCACACTTCTAATACTGCCAAGGCAGAAGGGAATAGCTATAGCCCCAAACCCAGCTGAGAGTAACTAGACCTTCCTTAGACTGATGGAGGGTGATTCATAGAAGGAGGGGCTGGCACAGTACCAAGAACCCCACAGCTCAGGGACTGAGCTTCCCAGACACCATCTCAAGGCAAAGTTCATTGGTTATTCTGGTCCATAAAAAAATGGGGCTAAAAGGGAGGAAGAAAAACTCAGAATCCCTTTTACCATCTCACCTACAGGGTCTGTTCTCTCCCAACATCAATAAGCAAACTGAAATTCCTTTCCCTAGCTGATTCTGAGGTCCTTTGGCATATCCTGGAGCTTTCTTCACTAACATGTTCCACTTCTTTGATTCATTCATCCATTCTCTGTATATTTGCATTTCTGTCTCTGTCCGTCTGTCTCTCCCAGAGACATTCAAATTAACTCCCAAAGAACCCTTTCCCCAGGAGAGGAACAACCCCACTTCAGGCTGACCCTCCATGCATGGCCCTTCAGCAATACCCAACAGACTAACCAATTATAACTATATCCCAAGGAACCAAAATAGGAAACCAATTGCTAGCCTTCTCACCAGCATGGACTGAGCTGCTGGCTGGTCCTATGTCACCTTGGAGAAGTCAAAAACTCTTTCAAGATCTTCTCTTCCATATGATAAACCCCCTAACAAGAACTACTCAAAATTAGGTGGTAATGAGTCCCCCATAGCTTGATGTCTTCAAATGCAGGCTGAATGAAGACTTGGGGATGGTGTTGAAAGGATTTCCATTTTGGTTAGGAGTTGGATTAAATAACATCTGAGGACCCTTTCAGAGGAAATTCGGTGATATTATGCTTTCATTTCTAACTATATCCTAACTTAGGGAGGAGAAGCAACAACTCTCCTAATATCTCAAATCATTTTCACAGGCATTCTTCATCTTTATAAAGAGATGGATCTCTCCTGAGTATGGCACTAGTACCTGCTAGATATAAAAAGGCATGGAGAAAGCCCTCCTGGATTAGAGGGGGAACCTCTGTGAAGAATCTATTGGACAATGTGGTAAAAAAAATAAAGGAATTAAACAGGAGAA
This sequence comes from Monodelphis domestica, assembly GCF_027887165.1. Taxonomy (NCBI): domain Eukaryota; kingdom Metazoa; phylum Chordata; class Mammalia; order Didelphimorphia; family Didelphidae; genus Monodelphis; species Monodelphis domestica. The sequence goes on along the minus strand of NC_077232.1, from coordinate 63,717,385 downwards.
GGCATGGATGGGTTGGAATCTGTTCCAGTGGGGAAGTTAGCTACATCAGTTAAATTACAGATCTGATAATACATTCACAAGAAGAAAAGTGGGATGGCAAACGTTTGTGGTACCAATTTTAAAGATGGGGAAATTGGCATGGAAAGGTTAAGTCAGTTGGCAGCAGTCATACAATGAGCCCTTCTTTAGCTTTTTTTCATACATGTGGAGCTGACAGGATCAAGGGAGCCATTCTTTCCCAAACACATGATTAAAGGAGATCAGAGATACTCAATCCACACTTCCCTGAAGGAGAGGCAAAAATGAATTCCTCCATAAATTCCAAGAGGTCTCCTCCTATGCCATATTCTTTCCCTTCTCCCAAGTTTCTTCTTAGCCAACGGCATACTCCCCATTGACCCCTACAGAAAGTAGAAGTTACATTTATATCAAAGGACTCCTGAGAATGCTGCAAATGAAGGAATCATTTTAAATAAAGTGACCCGATCTAGGTCCAGTTTCTATGAGTCCATCCATGGATCCTGACTCATGAACGCAAATGCCCACATAAATACAGATTCAAGAATTACAGAGGAATGAACAGAAATCCACAGCATGGTCACTGGCTTACATTGGCAGCCATACTCTGAGCCAATCAGAAGGCTCTCTCATTGTTTGCTGGAGTACAAAAGACATTCTGTTCAGAAAGTTCAAGAAGGAAAGAAAAAAAAGAGAGCTGGGGGGCTTCCCTACTCCAGCCCATGGGGGAAAAAAAAGCAATGGCCCCCGACAAGGCTCCATGCTTACTTGGGGGAAAGTTTAAGTCATTTCAAGGGCAGAGACAGACATGATAAACATGTCACCTAAGCACTGGGGTGTCTGAAGACATAAGGCTATATGACGTGCCTCTTTTGAGACCACCCTTCTATCTCAGAGAGCAGTCTCTGATCCCCCAATGCCTCAGGACATCCCCACCAGCTCCACATGCTGCCCAACATCCCAAAGTGTCTAAGATTCACTTTGGAAGTCAGAATAAGTTTTCCCAAATACTTGACAGACAGAATAGAAGGGAAAAGGAAGCCTGTGCTTTGTGCCAGCTGAGACACCCCCAGTCTGCATGAGATACTTGGTTAGAAAAAACCTGGTCCTCAGACCTCCTAACTTTGGAGAGCTACCACTCCCAGCTTACTCTCAGATTGCCAGAAAACTAGATGAGTAACCTTGCTAGATCAAGCCTCTTTTTACCCTCCCTGTGCAACTCTTAGAAAAATCAACTACCATTGCAATGAAAGCCCTTTGGGGGATAGTCTGACCCTCAGGGAGTTACTGGGCAGACGGGGTGCTTCCCAGCTCAGGAAAATCCACCATATTCTCCCCATCCTAGTAAATGCTCTAAAAACACATGAATTCCAGAGCTAGCATCCACTGGAGTTTAATTAGCTTTCATTTTTTTAATTACAGGCAAAGCAGCACATTAGAGACTTTTAACATATCCCGTATGCACAGGACAAGGGAATTTTTAGTAAGAATCACCAGCACAAAAACTAGGATAAGGGGTGGGGCTCACTTTTTTTTTTAATGTAAATAATCCTCATGTAAAAATTCTTACACTAAAATCAAGTAAAAATGATAATGGTATTTGTGCTCAGACACCTCCGATTCAGCCAGAGAGTGAGCCTCAGCAAAGAAAGGTCGTCCAGTCCAAAAAGTTGGCTGTTTCCCTACTGCTCACCTAATAGAATCCAACTGTTGGAGCATGACATCATTCCCCAGAGCCCCAAACCCTGAGCAGCAGCGAGTGCAGGCATTCGCTGCCGCCAATGCCGAGTAAACACAAGAAGCAGGGGAAGGAGGAAAAACAATCAGGCCAAATGGGGGTTGGTTCTTTACCTGAAATTCCCGGGGCTTTCCTGACCACTCCATTCTCAGCAGGGTAGTGTTCACACCAAGCTCAGCCTGGGGAGCCCTGGGCCCCCAAATCCACTCGCTTAGGGTCCAATACCTGCTGCGTGCTTCCCACAGCTCCTTCCTCTGACCTTTTCAAAGCTTCTTCCAGCTCCAATGAGCACAAGCACAACTAGCTGGCCAGGCCAGTTGTCATGGAGACCCTGTTCTCCCTCTGGCTCGTTTGCCCGCTCTCTCTCTCTCTCTCTCTCTCTCTCTCTCTCTCTCTCTCTCTCTCTCTCTCTCTCTCTCTCTCTCTCTCCCAGTTCTTTTCTCTCTATTTCTTTCTTTTTCTATTTTTTTCTCTCTCACACACAAACTCTCTCCCTTTCTCTACTTGTCTGTCTCTCTTCTTTGCTTCTCTCTCCCCATTCTTTTCTCTATTTCTTTCTCTTTCTATTTTTTCTCTCTCACACACAAACTCTCTCCCTCTCTCTACCTGTCTATCTCCTCTTTGCTTCTCTCTCTCCCTCCCCCAGTTCTTTTCTCTCTATTTCTTTCTCTTTCTATTTTTTTCTCTCTCACACACAAACTCTCTCCCTTTCTCTACCTATCTCCTCTTTGCTTCTCTCTCTCCCTCCCCCAGTTCTTTTCTCTATTTCTTTCTCTTTCTATTTCTTTTTCTCTCTCACACACACACACTCTCTCTCTTCTCTTTGCTTCTCTCTCTCTCTCTCTCTCTCTCTCTCTCTCTCTCTCTCTCTCTCTCTCTCTCTCTCTCTCTCTCTTTCTCTCTCTCTCTCCCTGTTAGTCTGTCTTGTTCTCTATTACCCCACTCACTCCCCCCTCGACAATCTCTCTGTCACCCACATATAGTCTCAATTCTGGAGGCATCCATGAAATACCGCTGCCTTTTGATCCCCCCGTTTTTCACACATTCCACCCCCTCCTACCTCCCTCCATCCAGCAGAGGCACTGAGCTGTTCCTGGGAACTTGCTCACAGAGGAGAGAAGGGGGAAGCCACTAGCCAGGCTTCTTCTCTTCTCCTGCAATGTCTCACTGGTTTGTCTGGGGTTTTGTTTTTTAAAAATGAATATAAGTTGGAAGAGCCCTGGCTTACGGGAGGGAGCTGGCGAAAAGATCAGGAGAGGAAAGAAATGCTGCCTTTGGGCTCTGAAGTGAACTGGGAGGGCTGTGCTGCTGCCTTGCTTTGACTTGTTTCTGTACTTGGGATTTTCCGGGCTGAGATGTGGGCGGAAATGCACCCACCTCATCCCATAAGCCCGCCCAGACTGGCCTCTGTACTTACTCTGCTGCCGGTCTGCCGCCCCGCCGGGGTCCTGGGGATGGCTTAGTCAGTGCAGGCAGTGCTCATGGTGCTGGAGGCAGAGCCTGGACAGTCTCTCATGGTCCTGAAAATGCAAACAATTGCTCAGTCAGGACTGTGGGAGTGGTGGTCCGGCCAAGTAAAAAGCAGGCATTCCCTTCCCTTCCTGGCCTCCCTCTTTCTTCCTTTTCTGTCTGCTCGGGGGCACTGGAATGGCCCTCAAGGACACAGTCAAGTTGCTCTCGTAGATCACTATATTCAGGAAGGAAAAGCTGATGGGTGAGCAGCTAGGTTTGTAAGTTATGGCGGAGAGCCTCAGTGGTCCCCCTTGGCTGGAGGGCACATATTCTCATGCCTACCACTGGAGAATTATTGCTCAGAATACCTGGGTTCAAATCTAGCCAAGAAATCTTGGGCAAGTCACCAACTTTTGAGCCTCGAAGTTTCTTTATGAAAACGGGTTGATAAGACCTACGTGCCTACTTCGCGGGACTGTCTTGGGATTGGATGGAAGGGAATAGAATCACTTTCTAAACTAGAACTCAAAGCTGCACTAAGACTTTGGGGATACTTTGTCTCATCGATTAATAAGTTAGAAGAAAAATACTTTGTTCCTTTCCCTCTGTTACCTACTCTAGGCTTCCTCCCTGTGTGACCCTGAGCAAGTCACTTTCCCTGTTTTTTTTTCCTTTTCCTCCATTTCTCCACATATAATATCAGAGGGTTGGATGAACTAATTGTTATCTTTTCTTCTAGCTCCAAATCTTTGGAGAAATGGAAATATATAAGGGGGGGCGTGTATGATACTTTTTACTTTTACTTTTCAAAGCGCTCACCTGAAATTCTCACTCTTCTGAATCTCACAACAACCTCATGACAAGGGATGTAAAGGCACATGTTCTCATCATTGTACAGAGGAGAAAACAGACAGGGACTGTGACTTGCTCCAGGATGCAGATGGAGGGAATGGCAGAATTCTGAAGAGATGGTTGGTTTTCTGATTCTAAGTAAAGGAAATTCTTTCCCAGATTTCTTTTTTTGCCCCCTAAAATATATTTCCCCCAGAGGTATAAAGAGAATCTTAATTGCACTGATCTTTTTTCCTGGTGTTATAAGCATCCCAGTTTCTAATTATCTCAATGAGTTAAATTTTAAATTCATTTTATATATACATATTATATATGAATGTGGCAGAAAAACCTCTAAACTTATCTATGAAATCACAGACAGGTATGATTTGGGGGAGAAAAATGCATTATAAATATATCTACACATAAATTTGCACATGCATGTACACACATTTTTATAGATGTAAACACACCATATAGACAGTATTATATAATATACATCTACACATTATATATGATACAGTATATTATATACCTGTAGATATTCTATATATTATATGTGTGAATATACACATACATGTATATATACTATATATGCTATAAAGCAATGATGTCAACAGAAATGGATTCCAGCAGATACATGACTTAGAAAATCACAAATTGACATCATCTATATTGCACTGTGTTTTTATTTACTATGTTAAACTCTTCCCAATGATTTATGTTTATATTTATACATGTATATATATATATATTTTTTTTTTTTAAACCCTTACCATCCATCTGAGAACTATGAGTACTATGTATTGGTTCCAAGGCAAATTGGTTAGGTCTAGGCAATGGGGATTAAATGACTTGCCCAGAGTCACACAGCTAAGAAATGTCTGAGGCCAAATTGGAACCCAGAACCTCCCTTCTCTGGACCTGCCACCCACAGTTACATTTTAATCTGCTACAGGCTGTACTTGGGAGTTAGGATAGCCAGCCGCAAATCTGACAATTTTTCTGGATAGGATATTTAGAAAGGGCTGAGGACAGAAGGATGTTACAAAATCTAAAAGATTAAAATAAGGCATTAAAAACCTCAGTGATTGAGATCTCTTAATAAGCAACCCAACTTCAAGCTTCCAAGAAAATACAAATCAATAAACACCAACGTCCTTAGAACCTCAGACCATCTAAGTCTCATAGAACAGATCTAGTTTGGGATATTTTTTTGGTAGGAAAAGAAAAGGGAAAGGAAAGAAAATGGTGAAAGGGAAAAAATTCTTGTTCCTTCTTCATGTCCTAGGGGCCATCTCTACTCTGAAGAGACCTACCTGAACTGAAATCTGGCCTCAGTCCCTTACTATCTGTGTCACATAGGTAAATCACTACCTTGTCACCTTAGTTTCTTCATCTATAAAATGGATATAAAAAATAGCAACTATTGGGCAGCTAGGTGGCTCACTGAATAAAGAGTCAAGCCTAAAAATGGGAGATCCTGGACTCAGACACATCCTAACTGTGTGACCCTGGACAAGTCACTTAATTCCCATTGCCTATTCCTTACAATCTGCCTTGGAACCAATACTTAGTATTGATTCTAAGAAAGAAGGTAAGGGTTTAAAACAACAAAAAAATTACCTCTCAAGGTTGTTGTGAGGATAAAAATGAGAAAATATTTGAGAAATCTCATACAAATCTTCAAGCATTATATAATGCTTTTGGGTTTCAGTCATTTTCTAGTTATTTCTGACTCTTCATGACTTTTTGGCAAAGGTACTAGAGAGGTTTGCTATTTCCTTTTCCAACTCATTTTGCAGATGGGAAAACTAAAGCAAATAGGGTTAAGTGACTTGCCCAGGGTCACACAGCTAAGAAGTACCTCGGGCTGTATCTGAAGCTCAGGTCTTCTACTCTGGGTTCAGCTCTCTATCCACTATGCCTTCTAGCTACTAGATAGTTTTATTACTAAAAAGAATCCCTAACACATAGAGCTAGAAGAGGCCTTCAAGATTATCTAGTCCAACTTCTTCATTCTTCAAAGGAAAAAATGACTCGCCCAAGGTGAAGTGGGCAAAGCCAGAACCAAGACTCATCTCCTAATGCTTCTCCAGCCATCTTTTCCTTTACTTGGTTGTTGCTCTTATAAGTCCTATCTAACCACATTTATCTGTCCTAGATGGAGTTCTGAGGCCCAACCAAAGTCTTTGGCATAACCAAGCATGTGGTATGTGTCTCTAAGAACATAAAGCTCAACTCAGCAATAAACCCCTCAAAGATCTTGGAGAATAGAATTGCAGAGGAGTAGAACCCCTCACTATGATCGATGGTACTCACTGCATAGGAGGTCTCACCAATTTTTTCCATCATCTGCTTGAAGCCCCCTAATTTTCCCTCCTTTCTTTGTGCCCTTGGCCTCCTACAGATTAAAAATGAAAAATATTTTTCATCGTTCCATGCCTGGAAAACAATATGGCAGCAGCAGATCTTGGTTTAACACCTAGCTCCAAGACTTAAGATATCTGTGGGTCTGGGCTTCATTGACTTCACCTGCAAAACAGAGGGTTGGCCAAGATGACTTCTAAGATCTAGCAGAATGTTCAAGCTCTTCTCCTAACTCCAAGTCAAGCATCTATTCTATCCTGTCATCTCCCAACTTACTACCCAACAACTTCCCTCCCTTTCCCAACAGAGATGGATATTAAACACCAGGTGCCCTCCAGTTCTTTCTCCTGGCAATGCCATTCTAACCCTAGAACTACACCTTCTGCCTGCCCAGTCCTACTAAATTCTAGACCAGAGTACTCTATACTCAAGAGAAAAAAATAATGCTAATCTCCATCATCTCTCTCAATGTAAAAACAGAGAGGAATTATGAAGGAGGAAGAGGAGAAGGAAGAGGAGGTTATTTGTCAGGGATTATCTGACAAGAGCTTCGATCTCATGCATGGTATCTCTAGGAAAAAAAAAAAAGATCATTGCAAACTGCAATTCTAGTTTTGTAAGCCCTCCCAATTAGCCACAGCAGACGGGCTAACGCTCCCCCTAGTGGCGCCCCTGAGCTAAATGGCTTTCTCAGCAACTCCACAGTTGGGGAGGAAGAGGGTGATGCTTTTGAGAAATTAATTCCTCGTTCTTCAAATGCTTAAGCTGTAAAAGAACTAAAGAGGCTCCTCAGTTTCCCCCTACCTACCACTTCCCTGCCTGGCCTGGATTCAAATCAAACCAGAACAAGACCTTCCATCTTTTCTTTAAAATCTACAAGGGAGATTCCCTGACTTCCAAAGCTCATTTTCAGAAGGTTCTTCCTAACATCTAGCCTGGGGATCTCTTGCTGTAATTAACAGTGATTTCATCTATCCTACACTAGGAGAAAACGTAGAACAGCTGTTCCCTTTCACTCACACAGTATTCTTTCACAGACTTAAAAGCTGTAATTAAGTCTCCTTCCTCATTTGTCTATTGTCTATTGGCTAAACAAGTCCAGACTGTAGCCTCTCCTCAAAAGGCCTATTTTTCCCAGACCTTTCTTCGGGTGCTTTCTTTCCTCTGAACACTGTCCAAGCCCTCCCCATCCACTCAATTACCAGTCTACACTTCCAAGAACCATAACATCATACCGTTGTCTGCCAGACTGCCCAACACTCCATGATGTCCTGACTGCAGCTGAGCAAGGGTAGCAAACTCCTAGCAAGACAATATCATTCAACAAATAACAGTCACTCATAATTCATTCAACTAATAGATATCACGTACCTATTAAGTGTAATACACCATACTAGGCTGCTTAGTTGTTTAGTCAAGGAAGAGATTATGGAAAATTGGGGAGCAAGGCAAAAATGACCAAGAGAACTAAAGAAGACAGAAGGATATGAGGAAAGAAGAAGCTTGTATAAGATGATTGTTTTTTCAAACTCTTACTTTCTGCCTTGGTAACAACTCTAAGAGAGAAGGGCAAAGGACTAAGAAAACGGGGTTAAGTGACTTGGCCAAAGTCATACACACCTAGGAAGTGTCTGAGGTCAGATTTGAAGCTAGATCCTTCTGACTCCAGACCTGGCACTCTATCCACTGTGCCACCTAGCTGCCCCCCAGGATAAGATCTTAAAGCCCCAGTCTCCTTTCCTCTATCATTCATACCTCTCTTAGATTTCAGGTCTAGGAAAGGCCAATTGGGCTGATGGAGGATGAGGGTCAATGGAGAAACAGAAGAAATTAGGAGTGGTCTCAGAGGGAAGGCACTAAAATCAAGAAGGCCTGAGAAAGACTGCTTCCAGAAAGTGGATTTTAGATGGGACTTGAGGAAATCAAGGAAGCCAGGAGGCAGAGTGTTCTAAGCCAGTGCAGATGCCCAGAGTTGAGATGGAGTAGCTTCTGCAATGAGTCAGTGGATCCCAGAGTAAGATGTAAAAATACTAGAAATGTAGGAAGGGGCCAGTGATATAAAATGAAAGGGTTTGGTTTAATTCTCAGCTTTAAATCTATGACCCCATTCTAACTGTGAGTTCTAATTCTATCTGCTATGACCAAGCAAAACAAGGTTCCACCTCACATAATAGCTCTGAAAATATTTGAAGCCAGATGACACATCCTCTTTAAGTCTTCTCTTGCTAGGCTAAAGATCCCCAGTTCCTTCAATGGACCATCTTATGATGGGGTTTCAAGTCCAGCATTCATGTGGTCACCTTTGTCCTGACTCTATGTTTTAGTTTCTGCCACAAAGAAATTCTCCTCAGGCCACCCACCATATCAGTGGCTCCCCACAGCTGCTGAAGCTATCTCAGAGAAGAAAAAGAGTTGCTCAGATCTTGTTGGGTAGAGTCCCTCCCTCTCTCCCTAATGGATACCCCCTTCTCCTCCCAGTTTCCAGAATGGATAATGTACAAAGTTGTCTCTAGAGGAGACCTTCAGTATCAATGCAGAGGAGCGTCTTGTGTCAGTCAAAACAGAGAATGACAATGTAGTATGTTGGAAGAATGAGGGATAGGACACTGGCTGTTCCAGTGACCAGCTCTATCACTATCTGAGCCTCAGTTTTCTCATTTAAGAAGAAGAAAGAGAAGGGGAAGTGAAGAAGCATTTATATACTACCCACTATGTGCCAAGTACTGTGATAAACACTTCTTTACATAAATATTGTCTCACAACCTCCCTGGGAGGTTTTCTTTGTTGTTGTTCAGTCATTTCAACCATATCTGACCCTTCCTGACCTCATTTGCCAAGGATACTGGAGTGGTTTGCCATTTGCTTTTTCAGTACATTTTGCGATGAGGAACCAAGGCAAACAGGATTAAGTGACTTTTCCAAAGTCATGTAGCTAGTAAGTATCTAAGGTCATATTTGAATTCAGGTTTTCCTGTCTCCCGGGCCCACATTCCATTCACTGTTCTGCCTACCTGCCAATCCTGGGAGGCAGGTGCTGTTATTATCTTCATTTTATAGTTTGGAAAACTGAAGTGGACAGGTTAAGTGACTTACTCAGGGTCATATGGCAAGTAGGCATTCAAGAGATGGAAGGGAAGGGAATGGAGGGGAAGGGGAAGGGAAAAAAGAATCTGAGATGGATTTATGGTTTTAAAGGTCCCTCCCAGCCCCAAATTTCTATTCTATTCTAAACTCTCCCAGACTCCTGCAGTTTACGATTCTGGCCTGGGAAGAGATGTTTTGTTAGGCTCAAGATGTACTTGCTTTGTGGATCATCAACCAGGGAACACAACAGAAGCAGCAGAGAGTCTTCCTGGCTTCAGAAACATGAGCAGAGAAAGACAGAGAGAGAGACAGAGACTGAGACAGACAGACAGAAGAGAGGCGCCTAGGGAGGAGGGGGGAGGGAAGGAGCCTCAGGACTTTAGGGTGTTCTGACTAAAGTCAGGCAGACAACCACAGACTACAAAGAGCCTCCCTTCCCTGAGGAAAGAATGGAAGTTTGGAGTTTCCTGTCTAAAGGAGGGTGAGAGCCAGAAGAAAGGGACCAAACCAATGCTTTTGGGAAATTACCTTAAGGTAATGGCTGGAAGTGAATAGAGACACACACTGTCTACTTTGGACACAAGTCTCAACAGGAATGAGCCATCCCAGAAGTATCTAAGTCAGCCAAGGAAAAATCTGTGTCTGCTCAGTTATAATCAGTCTGTAAGAGGCGCTCTATCAAGACCTCTAGATGAAGAAAATCCAAATAGCCCAATGTAAAAAGAAAACTCAACACTCAGCTGCCCAGTAAAGGAGGTCTGGCAGGACCAAATATGCTATCCTATACTGGCACAACCCAATGTTTTTACAAGCTTCCCCAGAGAACAGGAAAAGCCCCATTCGGCAGGTGCTGAAATATCCTGTGTGGCCAGGGTTATCATAAGGGGCCAGTGCCAGCTCCCTACCCCACATTCATTCCAGAAAAACAGTAAGAGATTATTTTCTTACTCTAGTTCTGCTCATTGCCTCTCAAAGACCCAGAGGAATCTAGAATAACTTAGTAGACAAAGAATATCATAGTAGGAAAAGAACTCTTGGGTCATCTAGTTCAACCCATCCTTAAACAGGAGTCTCTCTCCTTTATCTCCAGTCTAGGTCCTTATCTATCTCCTCAACTCCAGCAGATTACCCACTCAAACATCCACTCATGTAACTTCTTCCAGTCCACTGGATCCTCCCCTATTGCCTTCAAACATGCCCAAATCTTGTCATATTTTTTTAAATCCTTCCCTAGACTCCCCCCCCCCCAAGCTATCAAGCTGTCATCCCATCTCTTTTTCTCAGGCTGCAACTAGAAAACACCATCTACACTCATTGCCTCTACTTCCTCTCTTCTCATTCAATCCTTAGCCCTTTATCAGGCTTCTGACCTGATCACTCAGTTGAAACTGCTCTCTTCAAAGGTACCAGTGATCTCTTAATTGCCAAATCTGATGGCCTTTTCTCAATCTTCATCCTTCTCAGTTCACTTGCTGTATCTAAACTGCTGACAATCCTCTTGCTTCCTAATCCTCTCTCTTCTTTGAGTTTTCAAGATACTACTCTATTCTGGGTCATCTCTTGCCTAACAGCTCCTTCTTTGTTTCCTCTGCTTGGTTCATCATCCATACTGTGCCCTTAAACTGTATGTATCCCCCCAATCTCTGTCCTAGGCCCCCTTCTTTTCTCTCTCTTTTGGTGACCTCATCTGAGCCCAATAGGTTTAGTTCTTATCTCTATGATGAAGATTCAGACATGCCCAACCAATCTCTTTTCTGGAAATTTCAGGCTAGTATTACCAATTGCCTAGTGGCAATTCAGCCTGCAGGTTTCTCAAACTCAATGTGTTCAAAACAGAGTTCATCATATTTCTCCCCAAATCCATGCCTCTTCCTAACTTCCCTATTTCCAACTGAGATACCACCATTCTTCCGGTCTCCAAGGTTCATATCCTTAGCATTATCCTTGATTCCCCACTCTCCTTCACCCCATATATCTAATCAGTTGGCAAATCTTTTCCATTTAGAGTTCCATGGTATCTCTCTCAGCCAATCTCTTCTCTCAAGTCACACAGACTTTAGTCTCTTTAGTTCAGGCCCTTATCACCTCTAGCCTTGATTCTTGCCTCAAGTCTCTCAAGTCCATTCTACACAGCTGTCAGAGTAATTTTCTTTAAGTGCAGTTCTGACCATGTTACTCCTCTATCAATCAACTCTAGTGCCTCCCTTCTTGCCTTTGGGATAAACTCTACTCTTTAGCTTTTAAACCCCTCATAAGCTGGCCCCAAACTCTTTCCAGCCTTATTGGACGTTATTCCCCTTTCCACACTCCATCATCTGGCCAAACTGGCCTTCTTCCCGGTCCTTATACTAGTCACTCCATTTCCCATCTATCCCACTTCCATACCTTTGCATTGAGCATTCCCCACATTTGGAATGCCCTCCCTCCACACTTCTGCCACACAGGATCTTTCTTTTCCTTTAAGACACAGTTTAGGCACTTCCTTCTACATGAAAAATTCTTCCTGAATCTCCCCAATGGCTAGTTACTTAATACCATGGCACTGAAGGTACTACCTTATAGCTAACTACTTTCAATATTTACTCTGTTACCTCCCACATTAGAACTATGAGCTCAGAGTAGGGATTGTTTCATTCATTCAATTTGTATCCCGAGCACCTACTATGTCGCCTGGCACATGGTACTGTTTGACTGAGTAATTCTTTCCTATCTCTACTACATCTTTCCCACACTGCCAAAGAGAAATATCTAAAGCATACGCTAAAACATATCACTGCCTTGCTCTGTAAAATCCAACGACTTCCTATGGCCTCTTTTTAAAAAAACCCTTACCTTCTATCTTGGAATCAATACTATGTATTGGTTCCAAGGCAGAAGAACAGCAAGGCTATGCAATAGGGGTTAAATGACTTGCCCAGGGTCACATAGCTAGCAAGTGTCTGATGTCAAATTTGAACTCAGGACTTCCCGCCTCTAGGCTTCTTCGCCCTTTATATATTGAGCCACTTAGCTGTTCCCTTCCTACTACCTCTTGAACCAAACACAAATTCCTCTGTTTGGTATTTAAAATCCTTCCAACATTACTATATATTTCTCCCCTTCATACACTCAACAGTCCAACCAAATTGTCCTCCTTGCTGTTGCTCACCTCTGCCAGCTCCATACTTTTTGCCAGACGATCCCCCCAATGCCTGTAATGCATCCCCTTCCTCACCTGGGTCTCTTAGAATCCTTAGGGTTTCTTGCAAATCTCTGCTCAAATACAGCCTCCTAAATGAAGCATTTCCTGATACCTCTAATTACTAGTACCCCCTCACTGCCATGCAAATGTAGGTTTTTTTAAAAAATCTACTTATATGTATATAGAGGTAGTACATGCCTTCCCCCTCAGAGAACAGAAGCTCATTGGGGGCAGGAACTCTTTCATTTGTAACACTGCATTCCAAAGTTTCACACAGGTCTGGTGGATAAATGTTTGTTCCCTATTTCTATAATTCAGAAACTCAAAGACAAAATTTCTGCTTGCTATAGGAAGCAAAATATAATGCTTTCACTCCCAAAGGTTAAATGAAATCAATCATCACTGCATAGAGACATTATCTGAAAATTAAACCTTTTGAGAGGGCAGCTAGGTGGTCTTGGGTTCAAATGTGGCCTTAGATACTTTGTAGCTGTGTGAACCTGGACAAGTCACGTAACCCCTATTGCATAGTCCTTAATGCTCTTCTGCCCTGGAACCAATACATAATATTGATTCTAAGACAGAAGGTAAGGATTTTTAAAAACTAAACCTATTGACCAATTGATTTCCTGTGTTCAAGGTGCCTCCATGAAGACCCCTTGCAGGAAGTGATAAGATTCCTTCACCTAAACAAAAAGGAATCCATGAAAATCTTCTTCCCTGGCTCAGCCTGGTATGAATTACTCAAGGAAGTGATTGATCATCCTTAACCTCCCTTTGCTAGCCTTGCCATCCCCACCAGATTCTTGCTACAGGAGACTGATTTGCCCAATCTTTAGCAAAAACATAAAGTATTCAGAGATCCTAAACTCAACTCAGACACAATTTCCCCCAAAGAGTCATTTACCATGATCAAAACTATAAAGGATTCATTGTGATTGTGAGCAGGAATTTAGAGCCATCCTGATCCCATCCTCCTACGAGGTTACATGACACCTATTTGAAAACAGGGCCTCCTATCTGGTTATAGGGACTGAAATGTTAGACAATGGGAACTTAAAGCTTTCCTTTCTTCCTTCATTACACAAGACTAGAGAGTGATCAAATTTTTTTATTTACCTTAAATCCTTAAGTTCTCCTAAATAGGCAAAGGCACTAAAATTGGTCCATAAGGCACAGAGCAAGAAGAAATGACAGAGACAATAAAAGATCTATGGGGCCCAGTTATGTGCCCGAGAAACATCATGAGTGACCTTTGGCTTCTTGTGAGTATCTTGTTCATGTAGCAGATTTACAATAGGCCATTTCTACACCTTTCCAATTCGTAGCCAGACAGAATGAAACATTGAATAACCCAATACATCTTATGTCCTGGCAACATCCCTTATTGTTACAGATAAGAGCCATTTTATTTTCTACATAAAGGATGGTGCTTTTATAGTTAAATAGGTAAAGAAATACCCCCAGAGTTTCTCTATATATGAAAAGTTTTGGGCCCAGGTTATCAAGGAAGGGAAGAATCATGAGCTATAAGAAAAGAGGCAGGGATGGAAAGGAGGGGAGAGGGAGGGAGAGACAGAGAGAGAGAGAGAGAGACAGAGACAGAGACAGAGAGAGAGACAGAGAGACTGAGAGACAGAGAGAGAGAGACAGAGAGACAGAGAGACAGAGAGACTGAGAGAAAGAGAGAAACTAAATCCATAAATAGGAGGAGGCAAACACCAAAAAGATCTAGTTCAGAGAGATTTCTGGATATTACTGCTGGAATATCAATAGCTAGTGTCTATAAAGGGCTTTAAGATTTACAAAGCACTATCCACAAGCAGAGGACAAACTGTGGGAGTAAAAACACTGAGAAAAGCAACTGCTTGACTACAGGGGTGGAGGGGATATGACTGACGAGAGACTCTAAATGAACACTAATGCAAATACCAACAACACAGAAATGGGTTGGAATCAAGGACACATGTGATACCCAGTGGAATCGTGCATTGGCTATGGGAGAGGTGGTGGGAGGGGGTGAGGAAAAGAAAATGATCTTTGTTTCCAATGAATAATGTTTGAAAATGACCAAATAAAATTAAAAAAAAGATTTACAAAGCATTTAACAACTATTATCATTTTATCATTATAACAACCACAGCAGGTAGGTGCCATTATTTCCATTTTACATATGAGGAAACTGAGGCAGGCAGTGCTTGAGCCCATGACCAACCCAGCTAGTAAATGTTTGAGGCAGGATTTGAATGCTGGTCTTCATGACTTCTCAGCCAGATATTAAGGGCCAACATGGAATATGTCAGCCTAAATAAATGAGTAGTAAATAGAATAAAAAGTCATAAAGAACTTTTCTTCCTTTCTGTCTAAGAAAGCTAAAGGAAGAGGTGCTGAAGCAGGATATACCTAGAAAGAAAAACCATCCCTTCAAAAAATCATGGAGAGGGGGGCTCAATGGATCCAGAGATAGGAAGTCCTGGATTTGAACCTGGATTCAAATACTTCCTAGCTGTGTGACCCTGTGAAAGTCACTTAACCCCCATTGCCTATCCCTTCTGCTTTGGAGCCAACACCAAGCATCAATTCTAAGGTGAAAGCTAAGAGTTTAAAAAAAATTGAATTGACCAACATCCAGTTAGCTCAGTGCTATGAAATTCCAGAGACAACACTTGCATTCACACTGCCTCTCCTCATGGCCAGCCAATCAGTCAATAAATTAAGCACATACTAACTGCCAGGCATGATGCTAAGTTCTGGGGATACAAAGAAAGACAAACAATACTCTATTCTCAAGGAGCTGCAAGTCTAATACAAACAACAATTATATACTAATGGGAAGGCATGAGAATTAAGGAGGATGAGAAAAGGCTTCTTGTAGAAGGCAGGAGGGCTTTGAATGCCAAACAGAAGATTTAAATCTGACGCTGGAGGAATCAAACATCAATCTCAAAGTTGTCCTGGTGATAGATTAGCAAGATCTCTCCTCTGCTGAGGGAATTATATTTCTGATGTTTCTTGCACTGGTAAAGGGGCAGCTAGGTGGCTCAGTGGAGAGAGAGTCAGACATGGAGATGGGAAGTCTTGGGTTCAAATTTGTCCTCAGATACTCCCCAGATGTATGATCCTGGGCAAGTCACTTAGCCCTAATTACTTAGCTCTTATTGCACTTTTACCTTAGAATTGATACTAAGACAGAAGGTAAAGGTTAAAAAAAATCCACAGGAGACAAGAAAAGAATCAGGCTTTCCCCTGTAACTTCAACACAACACTCATTCTAATCAGAAATTTTTTTTTAAACCCTTACCTTCTGTCTTGGAGTCAATACTGTGTATTGACTCCAAGGCAGAAGAGTGGTAAGGGCTAGGCAATAGGGGTCAAGTGACTTGCCCAGGGTCACACAGCTAGGAAGTAGCTGAGGCCAGATTTGAACCTAGGACCTCCTGTCTCTAGGTCTGGTTCTCAATTCACTGAGCTACCCAGCTGCCCCCTCTAATCAGAAAATTTGGCAGGAGTGGAATTGCAATATGTGTGCTCCCATGAGATTGATCACTGCTTCATAAATCCTCTGCTCCTATTCAAAGTACAGAGACTGTCAGGACTGCTTTAAGCAAAGAACCAACAAGAGCATCCCTAACAGCCAACAGAAGAGCCCTAGTGATGCAGATACTGTACTTGGATTCAGGAAGGCTTGAGTTCAAATCTAGTTGTGTGACCCTGGATAAGTCACTTAACTGCAGCCTCAGTTTCCTCATCGGTAAAATGAGGATAATGATAGCACCTATATCACAGGGTTGCTATGAAGATCAAAGGAGATAATATATGTAAAGTAGTTTTCCTACCTTAAAATACTATACTGGGTCTTCTCAGAAGTCTTGGTGTTGTTTTAAGCTAAAAAGCTTTAAAATATTAATTATTTTTAATTTATTTATTAAATCACTTATTTTTTAATTATAGATATTTAATAGCTTTAAACTGTTAAAACCATGGGACATCTAGGAGGCTCTGGGGTTTGAGAGTCAGGTCTAGAGACAGGAGGTCCTGGGTTCAAATCTGGTTTTAGACACTTCCTAGCTGTGTGATCCTGGGCAAGTCACTTAACCCAACCCCCCACCCCCCACCACCACCATTGTCTAGCCCTTATCATTCTTCTGCCTTGCAACCAATAACCAGCATTGATTCTAAGACAAAAGTGTTTAAAAACAAAAATAAAAAACCCCAGCAAGACTTTTGGGACACTCAGTACTAATTGTTGCTGCTTTTGCATGGCCTAAAACACTATACAGGCAATCTGTGGTACACCAACAATGGTGATGAACAACCCAACACTGAAAGGACTGGGTTACAAATCAGGGTTGGGATAGACACTACTTCTGCTTAAAGGATGGTGAAAAAATCCCCCAGCTTACCTGAAATCAGCAGACCAGCTTTGGGACCTTGCTTTTTGCGTTTAAATGTCCTGTTTCTGCTCAGAGGAGTCCTTGGCAGCCTAGTTGCTTACTCAGAGATGCATCATTCCAGGATGCCATCAGAATAACCATCTCCAGCCAGGAGATATCCACTGAGCTGAGTGAACATGGGGAAATCACACCTACAGAGAAGCTATCAGGAGGGGAGGCCTGACATCCAAGAGAATCTCCCACACTCAGGTGAGCACAGGAGTCTCCAAGATGTTGCCCTAGAAAAGTCGCTCGTGGCCTTCCTTTGGTTCTTTCTGTAACTAAATGTTTTCCTTTGTCACTCTGTGTTGAGGTGAGACCCA
Source organism: Monodelphis domestica (assembly GCF_027887165.1). Lineage (NCBI taxonomy): Eukaryota > Metazoa > Chordata > Mammalia > Didelphimorphia > Didelphidae > Monodelphis > Monodelphis domestica. The sequence continues at coordinate 63,699,955 of NC_077232.1, read as the reverse complement.
AGAAATCCTGAGGAAGGAAGGGCAGCCATGTATTCAGAAATAGGAATTCCTTTTTCAGACTCGAATATTTGTTTATTCACAGGGGGGAAAAAAACAAATCTTGCACACTCATGCATGTGTACCATGGGTTGCACAGAGCATGGACATATAGGACTTACTTATTTCCAAAGGACCATAAGTGACTCAGCTCTTGGGCCCCTTGAAAATGGTCAACTTCTTGACTACTTTCAGTCATTTGGTGGTCTAATCCTAAAAGGGCTTTTTGCTTTGTCATGATGCAGAATAGAACCTTAATCCTTTCTACTCCCATCACAGCAGCAGGAGGGTCCTGTATCCGCTGTTAGATGGCTCAGTCTTCCTCAGGCTTCCAGATAGCATCATCCAACTCCAAGATTGCTGGTGAGAGCCCTTCCGCAGCTCAAGATCATAGTGCTCGTTCTCTCATGGAAGTTGGAATTGGGGCACAGATCATTATCATGCTCATTGATCTTTGGGGAGATGCTACTGCCTCTATGATAATATACAAACTTCCCAGTGGTAAGCCTTCCACAGAATGATGCCAAGCTAGCTTTCCTTTGACTTAGCTCAGATTCCTCCCTTTCAGCCAAACTAGATGACTACGTATTCCTCAGACTCAGAATTCCTCCATGCATATACATAAGCTGTCACCTGTGCCTGAAATGTATTGTTTCACCTATGCCTCTCAAATTCTTCCTTTTTGACAAATTTCAACAGTGTCAGGAGCTAGCCTTTCCATGAAGATTTCCCTAATCCCCATTCCCCTCCTCATTGTCTTTCCTTCAGACTAACTTGAATCTAAACATATGATTTATCACTTATTTATTTGGGTATATGTTTTGGGGGGGTTGGTTTTATTAAATTATTCACTTACAAAAATGAAGAATATGGAAATATGTTTTGCGTGATAATATACATATAACCCAGACTGAATTGCTTGTCAGGTCTGGGATTGGGGAGGGAAGAAGAGAGAGAAACAATATGGATCATATAACTTCAGATAACTTATGCAGAAATTTGTTGTTAAAATAAAAAATTTAAGTAATTTGAATTTGTTTAATCTATACATATAATATTTCTCTTTTCCTTAGCAGAATGTCATCTATTTGAAGGCAGGAGCTTTTTTTACTTTTGTCTTTGTATTCCCAGTGCCTAACACAGTATTTATCATAGATTAGGGGCTTGATAAATCTATGTTATTTGGTTGATGTTATAGGCTACCAGGAGAATGTAATCTCTTTGAAGGTGGAGACTGTTCCATTTTTGTCTTTGCATCTTAGCACACACTAGCCACTTAATAAATTTTGTTGTTATTAGTCATGTCCACTCTTTGTGACTCCATTTGTAGTTTTTTTGACCAAGATACTAGAGTGGTTTGCCATTTCCTTCTTCAGCTCATTTTACAGATTAGAGAATTGAGGTATACAGGATTAGGTGATTTGCCCAGGGTTACACAGCTAATAAGTGTCCAAAGCTATATTTTTATTCAAGAAGATGAGTCCTTCTGACTCTTGACCTGGCATTCTATCCACTGTTCCACCTATATTTCTTAATGAATACTGAATAAATTGATTTGAATCCCTTTTCTGCCACTAGCTCCCTATATAAACTTGACCAAATCATTATGGCTTCTATGGACCTCAGTTTCCTTTTCTATTAAATAAAGGCGATTAGGTACCCTCTAGCTCTAAAAATTTATGACTGTGATTTTCTCCAACACTCCAAACCCAATCAGGCAAGGGGCTAAGCGGGAGAAAATGTTGGTCAAAGTTAAGTAATACAATATCCAACGATAGGGATTCAGTCGCTTAGCCAAAGTCTCAAGTATTACTCTGCAATAAGAGAAATCCAGAAAGGAAAGAAAAAGAAGGAAGAATAGGAGAAAGGGCAGAAAAGTGGGAAGAAAAGATGGAGAAAGGAAGGGAAAGGAGAAAGGTAAACAAAGGAAGGAGAAAGGAAAAGAAATGAAGGGGGGAAAGGGACTGTGTAGATAGAAGTTCAAATGAATAAGACTGGCCATAGATGTAACTCTCTACATTTGCAAATTCTGAATTCATAGTCACTAATCCCTATGTACTCAATGACTATGGATGCCCCTAAATCTTTAATTAATAAAACTCCTAACCTGAACCCCAGAAAGAAATTCTAGATAAGTGTGTTCTTTTTTTTTTTATTAATTACTTTAACTTCTGGGTAAACATGGCAGCAGGGTAAATGCAGGACTCTTCCTCTCCTCATCGTCTACTGATAAATACTACCTCAAAAGGCCAAAAAAAAACAAAATTCATGTAAACTAAGGGACTCCACAGTGGGATACAGCATTGAAAGTACGTAGGATTTGAGCATTTCCACACTATATGGGGGTGAAGTAGCTTCCATCAAAGTGTGAACTATCAGCCTTTCCCCACCCCCAAACAGTATGCTAGAGTCAGACCCAGTGCTCTAGAATCAGTGAGCAAGCAAGCGACATCTCTGAAGCAAACGAGAGGCAACCCTAGGTCCTTGGCAGCTGACTGAAACTACCAAAGACCTACCCCTGAAAGTGACTAGACTTGAGACCCCAGCAGGCTTAAGAGCACAGACCTTGGGCACAGAGATAGTGCACAGGCAAGGGAGGGCTGCAGAGAATTGAGAGGTGACCTCAGGCAAAAACCTCACTCCTTAGCTCCATACACAGAGAGCCTGCCCTCCTCACTCAGATCTCTGACTGGAAAGGGAAGGAAAAATCAGCATAATGATGGCAAACAATGCCCAGGAAAAACAACCTCCCAATACCTAGAGGAACAAGAAGAAGGGATTGATCCTGAATAATTTTTATGGAGGAAAAGTCCAGACTACAGAGGAAATAGCAGAAGTGGACGAACAAATAAATGCATCCAAACCTTCCAAAAAAAAAAAAGGAAATTGGCTGCAAGCTCTTGAAGAAATTAAATTGGAGTTAATGAGAAAGATGGATGGACTGTGGCAAGAAAAGTAGGAAATAGTTCAAAAAGAAAATAACAGTTTAAAAGACAGGAATTCCCGACTGGAGACCAAAATTAAACAGCTGGAAGCCATGAAAAGCAGGATAGACCAAAACGAAAAGGAAAATCAAAAGATTAAAGAGGAAAATCAAAAGATTATAGTGGAAAACCAGTCTTTAAAGACAAGATTTTGGCAACTGGAAGTCAATGATCTTGCAAAACAGCAAGAATTAATAAAGCAAAGTCAAAGGATTGATAAAATAGAAGGAAACATGAAATATCTCACTGAGAAGATGACTGATCATGAGAACCAGTCTCAAAGAGACAATGTGAGAATCATTGGTCTACATGAAAACCCAGAAATAAATAGAAATCTTGACATCATACTACAAGAAATTATCCAAGAAAAATGCCCTGGTATTCTTGAACAAGAGAGCAAAATAGACATTAAAAGAGTTCATACAATACCCTCTACACTAAATCTTCAAAAGACAACCCCCAGGAATGTAATAGCCAAATTCAAGAACTTCCAAGCTAAGCTAAAGAGAAATTTTATAAGAAGCCCAAAAGAGACAATTCAGATATCAAGGAGCACCAATCAGGATTACACAGGATCTGGCAAGCTTCAACATTAAAGGACTGTAAGACCTGGAATATAATATTCAGAAAGGCAAGAGAATTGGGTCTTCAACCAAGCATCACCTAACCATCAAAACTGACTATATACTTCCAGGGGAAAGTTTGGGCATTCAGCAAAATAGAAGATTTCCAAGTATTTGTAAAGAAAAGACCAAAACTAAGTGGAAAGTTTGATATTCAAACACAAAAATCAAGAAAAACATGAAAAGGTAAATAAGAGAGGGAAAAGGGAAAAATGTTTTTTTTTTAATTTAAAATGTATTCTTTAAGGGCTTCAATAAAATCAAATTGTTTATATTAATATATGGAAAAATGTTATTTGTAAACTCTCAAAAATTATATTCAGTATTAGTAATAAGAATCATTCACAGGTAGAGATTATGTAATAAGTGGTCTAAGATGATATGCAAAAAAAGAAAAAGAGGGGGAATAGAAGATGGCACTAAGAGAACCCTGAAGGAATAAGATAAATAGGATAATCTATATCACACAAAGGGGAGCATGGGAAGGGGAGAGAAAGAATACTATTATAAGTAGGAGAGGAAGAGAGTGCTAATAGGTAATACTTAAACCTTATTCTCACTGAAATCAATTCTGAGAGAGAAGCTAGATCCATTGCAGTATCGAATTCTATCTTACCCTACAGGGAAAGTAAAAAGGGAAAAACTAAGGAGGGATAATAGGGGGAGAGTTCAAAAAGGGAGGGAAACAGAGGGAGGAGGGAACTTAATCAATCCTAAAAGAATAAGATGAAGAAGGAAACAAAAAAGGAAGGGGGCAGAAAGGGAAGTCTAATAAAGGTGGGGAATAGGGGGAATGAGTAAAAGCAAACCACTGGTTTAAAAGGATAAAGTGAAAGAAGAAAGGGCAGAACTAAGAAAGGATATCAAAATGTTGGAGAATACACAAGTGGCAATCATAACTCTGAACATAAATGGAATGAATTCATACAGAAAATGAATGCAAATAGCAGAGTGTATTAGAAACCAAAATTCTACCAATTGTTGTCTACAAGAAACACACATGAGGCAGGTAGACACCCACAGGGTAAAAATTAAAGGCTGGACCAAAATCTATTGGGCTTCAACTGAGAAAAAGAAGGCAGGAGTTGCAATCATGGTATCTGACAAAGTCAAAGTAAAAATAGATGTCTGATTAAAAGAGATAGGGATGGTAATTACATCCTGATAAAAGGGAATATAGACAATGAAGAAATATCAGTAATCAACATGTATGCACCAATGGTATAGCATCAAAAATTCTAAAGGAGAAACTAGTGGAGTTGAAGGAGGAAATAGATACTAAAACTATACTAGTTGGAGACCTGGAACTTCCTCTATCAAATCTAGATAAATAAAACCAAAAAATAAATAAGAAAGAGGTAATAGAAGTGAATGAAATCTTGGAAAAATTAGTTAATAGATATGTGGAGAAAAATAAATAGGGACAAAAAGGAATACACTTTCTTTTCAGTAGCACATGGTACATGCACAAAGATCGACCATGTACTAGGACATAAAAAAAGCAAAAAAGTGCAAAAAAGCAGAAATAATAAATGCAACCCTTTTAGATCATAATGCAATAAAAATAATAATTAGTAAGGGTACATGTAGAGTCAAACCAAAAATTAATTGGAAATTAAATAATATGGTTCTCCAAAATTGGCTAGTTAAAGAACAAATCATAGAAACAATTAATAATTCCCTTGAAGAAAATGACAATGATAAGACATCCTTTTAAAATCTATGGGATGTAGCCAAAGCAGTACTTAGGGGGAAATTTATATCCTTGAGTTCATATATTAACAAATGAGGGAGGGCAGAGGTCAACAAATTGGACATGCAAATCAAAAAACTTTTAAGTGAACAAATTTAAAATCCCCAGATGAAAACTAAATTAGAGGCCCTAAAAATCAAAGGAGAAATTAACAAAATTGAAAGTCAAAGAAGTATTTGTGGGTTTTAAAATTAATAGTCAAAGAATAGTAAGTTTCTTATCCTAAAATTGCTCAAACTTAAATCAAAGTTCACAACAATAACTTGGCCCCCCTGAGGTGAATAATAACAAACACAGGGATCACTCAGGGATGCGTGGCTATGTTAAGAGTTATATGAATCAATTTGTAAAAGAAAATCATAAAAAATCCAAATAAAAGAGAAAAATAACTTGTGGATATAATACAAAATGTAAAAGTCTTATGTCTAAAAAAAATCTAAAGAAAAAAGAAAGCTATAACAGGTCCTTGAATCAGGGCCCAATTGAAATGATTTAAGCAATGATGCATTTACCCAACCAATAGCCAGGACTACAGAAAGTTTGCCACACTATGAAAGACAGAAAAGGGACTAGATTATAGGAGCCATGTAGGAGCCAATTTTGAGATACTTGGTAGAAAGTGGGACAAGGAAGACCTGCCTTTAACACATGTTAAACATCCTCAACCTCGAATCCCAAACAGGTTCAAGTCCTCTTGTCTTGGCTCAAAATTACATCAATCCCACTAGGATTGGTTGTTCTCTTTGACTTTGTGCTCGATTGGCACTATGCAGTTTAGCTTTGTGCTTCTTTGACACTGTGCAATGGCTTTTTTTGTATTCTCTTATCCTGGAATCAGACAGAATCATTAAGCAAAGTTCCATAATTTTTTAAACGATCAAGGGCATCATTTTCATAGTTTAAAGCTTTTTGGGTATGCATTAATATTAGAACAAATATATTTAAAACTTATATTACTGCATAATTAAAAAAATTAAAGAAAAATCTTCTCAATACTGTTGACATGTGCTTCAAATACAAAAAGGAGAGAAAAAATAAAACTCAGATACTATATTGCACATGCAATAAAAGTTTTAAAAATCAAAAATATATAGCTTGAAATCAGTGATACACTGTGTCAGCCATGTTGTATACAAAATGATTTTCAGAATAAAATAGTAACACAGTAGATAATATACATTCAAAGAAGTACCAAAGTCCCCAAAATTCACAATATCCCAGCTAATTACAATAGCAAAGAAACCAACTATCATATTTCACATAAGTTGTTGTATGACATTAAAAAATTTAAACCTTAAGGCAATCAGTAAATACAATAATATAAACCAATGAGAAGATGCAGACAGTGCAGTGAAAATCCTTTTCACCAATCCCAATAGATTTGTTCACTATTATAGGAGAAGAATAAAGTCAAAATAGTTAGCAAAAAACTTCCAGATCTCTTTTAAAGTTTCCTTCTCCCCCCCACCCCCCATATTTATTCTCCATTTAGATTTCTTTTGTCAGAGGTCTGAATTTCCTCATAGAAGCACGGGGCAGAATCTCCACTCTGCATGTTGAGAGCAGTTGGGACTTTTAGAACTTTGTCAAAATATTTCAGGTTGGTTTGTAACAGCATAAGCAGCCTAGCTTGTGGCATATTCTTGAGGAGAAGGAAATAAAGTGGGAAATCTCCAATGAAAATAAAAAGTCCCAGGATAAGAATTAAGCAGATCCAAACTGCACTTTTGAGATCAAGCAACTCAAACTGTTGTTTCAGAGTTTCAAGTATGCTTTGCAATAGCATTTTTCCTGAAAGACACTGAATGAGGTTTATTTAAAGAGTAAACATAAAGAAGCAAAATTCTGAGGGAAAACAATAGTGTATTTGCATATGAAAGAGAAAATACTTCTCCTTAGAGTTCCCCAGAATTGACTTTAAATCTACTGATTTGGAACTAACTGCCCTCCCCGTGAAAAACCTTTAGTAACAGCCTTCTAAACTAGGAGTCCAGGATTAGCTTTAAAAAAAAAATCTGCTTGAAAATTAGAAGGTGTGGGGTTCTTTTCTCCATGCTGAAAAATGGCTATGGCAGGCTAGAAACACACACATGGAGTATGGAAAGGGATTGGGGTGTAAAGATTATTATACAACACCCTCTGGAAAAAAGAATGGCTGGGATTGACAGGCTCTTGTGGCAGATCTTGTCTTGGCAAGAGGAGACTCCAAGCTGGGTGGAGAATGGTGAGGAAATCTGGCCAAGCAAATGGACAGGAGAAACAGCAGGCAGCAGCAGGCAACAGGGTGGGGCAGGGGCACAGGCACATCCCACCACCGGACCTCTGGTGAGCAGTGACCAGGCAAACTTACTATCTTTACTGTAAAGCTATCTGCTCAAAAATTTTTGAGAATTCATAATCCTTTTGTGGTTGCCAAAATGTGGGCTTTAAAATTAATAATCAATAGGTATTATATTTTACAAAGTTTTATTAATAATAACTGAAGCAAAAGAATTGCCTGACTTTAGCCCAGTCGTAGGTTCAAAAGAGGGCGAGGGAGGAATTATAGCCATTTAAATACAATCACGAAAAATGTGGGGACTCAAGAAAATTGAATTTTGGAAAAAACTAAGGGACTTCTGGAAGATGAAGTCCAAAGGCTCAAAATCTCCATTTATACATATTGATTTAATAAATAAGACTAGAAGCTGGTACTTTGGGAAAAAAAACAAATAAAATAGACAAAGTACTGGTCAATCTAATTTAAAAAAAGGAAAGAAGAAAACCAAATTGACAGTATCCAAGATGAAAAGGGAGACCTCACCTCTAATGAAGTGGAAATTAAGGCAATCAATAAAAACTATTTTGCCCAATTATATGGCAATAAGTATGGCGATCTAGATGATATGGATGAATATCTACAAAATAGAAATTGCCTAGATTAACAGAAGAAGAAATAGGATACTTAAATAATCCCATATCAGAAAAAGAAATTGAACAAACTATCAAAGAACTCCCTAAGAAAAAATCCCCAGGGCCTGATGGATTCACAAATGAATTCTATCAAACATTCAAAGAACAACTAATCCCAATACCATACAAACTATTTGACAGAATAAGCAAAGAAGGAGTTCTACCAAATTCCTTTCATTACACAAATATTGTTACACATTACACATTACACAAATATTGTTACACATTACACAAAAATTGTGTAACTGATTCCAAAGCCAGACAATTCAAAAACAGAGAAAGAAAACTATAGAGCAATCTCCTTAATGAACATAGATGCAAAAATCCTAAACAGAATAGTTGCAAAAAGATTTCAGCAAGTGATCACGAAGGTTATTCATTATGATCAGGTGGGATTTATACCAGGAATGCAAGGATGGTTTCATATTAGGAAAACCATTCACATAATTGACCATATCAACAAACAAACCAACAAAAGTCACATGATTATCTCAATAGATGCAGAAAAAGCATTTGACAAAATACAACTCATTCCTATTGAAAACACTAGAAAGGATAGGAATAGAAGGGCCTTTCTTAAGAATAATAAATAGTATATATCTAAAACTATCAGCAAGTATCATCTCTGATGGGGATAAATTAGAAGCCTTCCCAATAAGATCAGGAGTGAAACAAGAACGGCCATTATCACCTCTATAATTTTAACACTGTACTAGAAACTCTAGCAGTAGCAATCAGAAGAAAAAGAAATTGAAGGTATTAAAATAGGTAATGAGGAGAGCAAGCTATCATTCTTTGCAGATGATATGATGATCTATGTAAAGAATTCTAGAGAATCAACTAAAAAGCTAGTTGGAAATAATCAACAACTTTAGCAAAGTTGCAGGATACAAAATAAACTCACATAAATCATCAGCATTTCTATATATCTCCAACACATCTCAGCAGCAAGAGTTAGAAAGAGAAATTCCATTTAAAATCACTCTAGACAATATAAAACACATAGGAATCTATTTGCCAAGACAAACACAGGAACTATTTGAACACAACTACAAAACACTTTCTACACAATTAAAACTAGATCTAAACAATTGGAAAAACATTAATTGCTCATGGGTAGGACAAGATAACATAATAAAAATGACAATCCTACCCAAACTTATTTACTTATTTAGTTCCATACCCATCAAACAACCAAAAAACTTTTTTTTACTGAATTAAAAAAACATAACAAAGTTCATTTGGAAGAACAAAGGATCAAGGATATCCAGGGAAATAATGAAAAAAAATGTGAAGGAAGGTGGCCTAGCAATACCAGATCTCAAACTATACTATAAAGCAGAGGTCACAAAAAATATGGTACTGGCTAAGAGACAGAAAGGAGGATCAGTGGAATAGACTTGGGGTAAATGACCTCAGCAAGACAGTCAATGATAAACCCAAAGATCCTAGCTTTTGGCACAAAAATTCACTATTTGACAAAAAACTGCTGGGAAAATTGGAAGACAGTATGGGAGAGATTGGGTTTGGATCAACATCTCACACCCTATACCAAGATAATCTCAGAGTGGGAGAATGACTTGAATATAAAGAAGGAAACTATAAGTAATTTAGGTGAACACAGAATAGTATACATGTCAGATCTTTGGGAAAGGAAAGACTTTAAGACAAAGCAAAAGTTAGGAAAAAATTACAAAATGTAAAATAAATAATTTTAATTACATTAAATTAAAAAAAAGTTTTGTATAAACAAAACCAATGCAACCAAAATAAGAAGGGAAGCAACAAATGGGAAACAATCTTCAAAACAAAAGCCCCTGACAAAGGTCTAATTACTCAAATTTATAGAGTTAAATCAAATGTACAAAAAATCAAGCCATACTCCAATTGATAAATGGGCAAGGGACATGAATAGGCAATTTTCAGCCAAAGAAATCAAAACTATTAATAGACACATGAAAACATGTTCTAAATCTCTTATAATCAGAGAAATGCAAATAAAAACAACTCTGAGGTACCACCTCACACCTAGCAGATTGGCTAACATGATAGCAAAGGAAAGTAATGAATGCTGGAGGGGATGTGGCAAAGTAGGGACATTAATTCATTGCTGGTGGAGTTGTGAATTGATCCAACCATTCTGGAGGGCAATTTGGAACTATGCCCAAAGGGCGATAAAAGACTGTCTGCCCTTTGATCCAGCCATAGCACTGCTGGGTTTGTACCCCAAAGAGATAATAAGGAAAAAGACATGTACAAGAATATTCATAGCTGTACTCTTTGTGTTAGCAAAAATTGGAAAATTAGGGGATGCCCTCCAATTGGGGAATGGCTGAACAAATTGTGGTACATGTTGGTGATAGAATACTATAGTGCTCAAAGGAATAATGAGCTGGAGGTATTCCATGTGAACTGGAACAACCTCCAAGAAGTGATGCAGAGTGAAAGGAGCGGAGCATTACACACAAAGACTGATACACTGTGGAACCATTGAATGTAATGGACTTCTCTATTAGTAGCAATACAATGATCCAGAACAATTTGGAAGGATTTATGAGAAAGACACTATCCACATTTGGAAGAAAAATTGTGGGAGTAGAAACACAGAAGAAAAACAACTGCTTGATGAGGATATGACTGGGGATGTAGACTCTGAATGATCACCCTGGTGCAAACATCAACAACATGAAAATAGGTTTTGATCAAGGACACATGTAAAACCCAGTGGAATTCTGCATCAGCTACTGGAAAGGGGTTGGGGAGGGGAGGGAAAGAATATGATTCTTGTAACCAAGTGCTGGGAGCCATCAGGTCATGATGTCTTGACAAGGTCACTTGTGGATGCCAAGAAGTCACAAAGTGGCTATTTGGCAGAATGGACTTGCCCACTCAGCCCCCTCTGCAATTTTATTTTATTTTTTGAAAAATTTATTTAATGAGTTAATTTAGAATATTTTCCCATGGTTACAAGAATCATGTTCTTTCCCTCACCTTCCCCCAGCCCCCTCCCATAGCCAACAAGCAATTCCACTAGGTTTTACATGTGTCCTTGATCAAAACCTGTTTCCATATTATTGTAGTTTGCACTTGGATGATCATTTAGAGTCTACATCCCCAGTCATATCCCCATTGACCCATGTGGTCAAGCAGTTTTTTTTCTTCTGTGTATCTGTTTTTTTTAATTAATTAATTACTTTATAAATTCAATTTTATTTTAAGGTTTACATTATTTCTATCCTGCCTGTTCCCTCTGCAACTGAGAAAGCAAGAAAACAAAATGGCAAATAAAACACTTCTAAACCCCAGCTGTATTCAGATCACAGATTCTAGTACTTAAACCTTTTCTAAATGTTAGTTTTGTGCTTGATCACATGGGTCAGTGGGGCTATTACTGGGAAAGTAGACTCTAAAAGATCACCCTAGTGCAAAAATTAATAAGAAGAAAATGGGTCTTGATCGATGGCATGTTCAACCCAGTGGAATTGTGCATCGGATATAGGAGGGGGGGGTGAAGAGAGGGGAGGAAAGGAACATGAGTCTTGTAACCATGGAAAATTATTCTAAATCATCTAATTAAATAAAATTTTAAAAAATGTTAGTTTTGTCTCTTTCTAACTAGACTATAAACTGTTTGAAGGAAAGAACTTTTATATATTTCTGACATCTCCCACGACACTTAGCACAGTGCCTTACACCCAGGAGGTACTCACCTCGTATTTCTGAACTGGCTAATAGCTGAGAACGGAAGCCTTTGGTTGTCCCTTAGTTTTTGACCTTTCACCCAACAGAAGACCAGTCCCCTCTCCATTGTCCTCCCTTCTCTCTCGTCCCTACTTGCTTCCTGCAGCTGCAGTCAGAGAAAGAGGTTGTCAGAAGTTGGAGCAGAGTTGTATCCAGACAGGGAAAGTTATATTTAGCTTCATTCCTAACTGTCCTGATCAGCCTGTCTGATAGAAGTGTCTGTTGCTCAGGGCTGGACTGTGATGGGAAGATAAAGGGGAAGGAGAAGATTCAGGAAGTTCATAGCCCAAACTCTATGGTATATGTAGCCTACAAAGGGTCATGCATTTGAGATTAGGGAAAGGATCACATGAGGGGTCCTTCCTGGCATGTGTTCTCAACAACAGCCTCCCACAAAAGGAAAGACTAGATGAGAACTTTCTGATTTTCTTAGGAATCAGCTCTGTGGGGCAGGTTGTAAGTTAGAGTCAAACAAGGTGGATAATTTTTTTCCCTCTTTGATCTCATGCAGCAGCCAATGTTGGGGAAGTAGGAGGTGGAGTTCCCAGATCCAAAAATAGATTTACTCTATCGAGCCTTAGTTCAGAGACCCAGGATGGAGAGTTCTCAGTCTGCTCCCCAAAGGACTCTCTATTCACTAAATCCAAGGCTTTCAGGCAAGGGGGATACAATCTGAAGGTTGTAACCCTCTCTTTCTTTCCACCTTTGACCTTAGACCACTCAGGAGTATTCATCTCTGCTTACATTCCTCTCTTCCAACCCCCTCCATGAATGTTTCCCTCCCATTCTCAGCTCAACTGTCTTTTGCTCACATGCAATATCATTTTGGCCCAGCCATGACAAGACCTTTTCCTCCTGAACGATCTAAGGTTCTATTCTATTGTCCTGGGTCCCTCACTCCTTTCTCAGACATCTCCTCTACCTGGTCTTCTTTCTTTCCATTTCTCTCTTGGGGCCTTAATAGTAAATAACTCATTGTATAAAGAAAATACCTGAGAAAGGGGGAACACAGTCTGAAGGGGGATGAGGGAATTCATTCATTCACTCACCCAACAAGGAGCATCAGGCACAGAAAACCACCAAGGATGCCAGTTTATCTGATCTTTAAGATCTTCAAAGATCTCTCTCTCTCTCTCTCTCTCTCTCTCTCTCTCTCTCTCTCTCTCTCTCTCTCTCTCTCTCTCTCTCTCTCTCTGTCTATCTCTCTCTCTGTCTCTCTCCCCCCACACCCTCAACTTCTTCCCAAGATGAAGCAGTGAAACCCTTCTCTGCCAAAAATAAAAACCCTCAGGTCTGAAAGCAAAAACTATGTTCTAGCCTTTCAGAGATCAAAAAGGAAAGGGTTCCACATGGTTGGTCCATTGGAAAGCAAATGAGTTTTCAGAAGAACTCAATAATGGCTTTACTCTCCCCAGTATCTCACTCACCCAGTATTAGAATGACCATATGGGTTCTCGGATTCCTAGAAAAGGTACAACACAAATACACTCTCCACTGTCTCCAATCTTTTCCATCCCTGCACCCACCATTACTTCCCACATTTGCCCTCACTTCCTGCCTTACAGAAGCCCCAGGCCACAGGGCTATGGAGCAACCTCTCCCCACAGATCCCCATGGGAAGAGAGCTGGGCAGGAAAGGAATGCAAGCAGTTTCCCGGCAAAAATGGGTTGAGAAAGGGCTCCAAACCAACACATGTCTGTCTTTGTGGGCAGAGTGAGGGGCAGCAACCTGTGTGTGCAGGAGAGGAGAAACAACCATTACGGGGGGGGGCATCTGGGTGGCAGAGTAGAGAGAGAGCTAGACTTGGGAGTCAGGACAGAGTCAAAACATGCCTCTGGCATCAATTGTGTGATCCTGGACAGATTCATTCTCAGTTTCCTCATCTGTAAAATGGGGATCCTAACAGACCCAACCTTACAAAATTGTTGTGAGGATCAAATGAGATAGTATAGGTATGACTCTTTGCAAACCTCAAGGTACTAGACAAATGTTAGTCACACGGGGCCTCAGATAGAGGGAAACAGTAGAGATAGGGGGTTCCGGCCAAATCCAAAAATTGGCCAGAAGGCAGAATGTAAGAAGCTTCTTTATTTTTATGTGAAATGAGGCCATGAAGGTTACCCTTCTTCCCCTATTATTACATCATAGAGCTGGAAGGGACCCTGAATGTCACCTCATCCAGTTTACTCATTTTAGAGATGTTCAGGCTAAAATCTAACAAGGTCAAATGAGACAGATAACAAGTGAAACACTTGGGACTTGAACCCATGACCTCAGACTCAAATTCAAAATTCTTTTCATTGTCTGTGCTGTCTTCCACATTGTCTGTTTAAAGGGGTTAGAGGGAAGCCCAAAGAACAATAGGGGAAGGGGGAAAGGTTTGTCTCTGTTGGTAGCAACATCCATCACTTGCTTTCTCTGTAAGTTTCGTTCTTCCCACCTGAGAGGAGAAGACCAGAGAGGGGCCCAGCAGCTGGCAGGAAACCAGAATGGAGCAGCAGATGGGCTCTCCTCTCTCCCCCCATAGTGAGACTTTGTCTTGGCCCAGCTGGGCTCCCTCCCCACCAACATCCCATGAAGGTTAAGGGCATTCAGCAGAAATGCGGCATTTTCTGGCATGGGAGGGACTGGGTGGGCTGTCTGCAGACCCAGACCTTCCCACAAAGCAGAGTCTCCGGCATCTGGCTGAGCTGGCCTCGTCTGTCTTCATTCAGCTGCGTGGAACATGACCATGTCACTGTTCTGGGACAAGCAAGGAGGGTAGCAGGCAGATTCTGAGCAAGGTTTTGCATTAAGCCAAGGCTTTCTTGTTTTACAAAGTACTAACTTGGAGAACCTTAAAATAAAATAAAAATGAATTTTTTAAACAAACAAGCTTTATATTAAAAACTGCTCCCCTTTCCTCACAAAGGGCAAAATCCTCACATATATTTCACAAAATGTAAGCAGTTCTGCCCTTTCCCTAGCCTTCTTCCTTGTCTCATCTCCATGCCCCCTCCCTTGGAAATCCTCATCTGTTATTAACATTAATCCAAAACGCAAACACACACACACACACACACACACACACACACACACAGTCCATTCCTAAAAAACTTTGTTCCCACTGCCAAGTTTGCAAGACCCCCTCCAACCTTGAGTTCCCAAGGGAGAGCAGGAGGCCCTTGTTTATTTGCTCAGTGTCAGACTAAGCATTCCCTACAAGCAAGAGCCTTGGCTGCCCAAAGGGTGAGGTTATACTTTAGACACCCCCACATGCATGAAAGGACAAAGGATCTGAGCACCCAAGACCTTCCCTTCCCCCCACCCTGCACTGTACTAGGAAAAAATTGATCATCTCATCCCCAGAAAGTATGGGTCTATCATTTGCCCATGCCTTTCTTCCACCAAGATTCTTTCTCATCCTAAATGTACAGTTGGTATGTGGTTGATTAGCAAGTTAAACTTAAAGAGAGTGGTGTTAATGAGTTTCAGATCAAACATTCACTTCAGTCAGTCCCACAGCCAGGTACTACACACCCAAACTAGAAAACAAATGAGTGCTGTTGGTCCCTGATCAAAGATCAGCTCAAATCGAGCCCCTACTAGAAAAGTTCAATCATGGTGAATCAGGCAAGTCATCTCTATAACAAAGGAAAATACAAGAAGTGTCACTGAAATGCTGCCATTTCTAAACAGGAGTACAGTAGCTGATTTCAGGACTCCACCAGCACTGGACAGGCCAGGATAAATGACCAAGACAGATGCCCATCCAGCAAGTACCTTTCTTGGAATTCTACAACAGGAAATGAATGATCTCCAGGCAAGGATTCGGCAGGAATATCTAAAGGAGATCCTCCATCCCTCACTGGGAGATTCTCAACTACATGCAACTAGGAGGCTCCTCAGAAGTCACTTTCTGTGATCTCAAATGGAATGGAGGTAGCTGTGGGATCGCCAAGGTTTCTGTATCACAAGCTTCTCCAGGCCATACTGTGTCTGTCATCCTGGGATAAGCCTTGATAAGTGGCTAAGGGGTTCTTCATCAGAAGATCAGAGCATCAAGTAATGACTCTTTCTTTCTTTCTTTCTTTCTTTCTTTCTTTCTTTCTTTCTTTCTTTCTTTCTTTCTTTCTTTCTTTCTTTCTTTCTTTCTTTCTTTCTTTCTTCTTTCTTTCTTTCTTTCTTTCTCTTTCTTTCTTCCTTCCTTCCTTCCTTCCTTCCTTCCTTCCTTCCTTCCTTCCTTCCTTCCTTCCTTCCTTCCTTCCTTCCTTCCTTCCTTCCTTTCTTCCTTCCTTCCTTCCTTCCTTCCTTTCTTTCCTTTCTTTCTCTTTCTTTTTTTGTTCTATCAGTTCACAGAGACAATCTACTAAGACAAGGAGAGGGAAACCTTATTTGAGATGTGGAAGAATTCCTAAAACTCTCATTCCACAAGAGGATACTGTAACTAGCTCATCCAGAGAGCTTGGAAACATCTTCAATTTATATAAATCAGCAGCATATGTACCCTAAAGGAAGTACGCAAGGCTTCAGACTAGAAGCTTTCCATTTAAGTCCTCATACAGTATTATAAAAAGAATTTATTATTTCCTATTCAGAAAGGAGAGGAGGTAATTCAATTAACTCTGTTAAGCCACATGTACAAGGAATGTGTCTCAATCCTAATTAGACAAAAATCTTCAGAAATAAATGAACATTCAAATATATGTATAAATAAACCAACCCTTTTCATGTTTCTCAAGTAGTATCTTCTAATGGCCCAGGAAAAGGATGAAATGAACAAAAGTCTGACCAAAGCCAGACCCAACACACAGCTCCTTCTATCCCAGGCCTATAGAATTGGGTCAAGGGAGAAAGACCCAGAACCTTTCCCCTCCTTCACACAGGCTGCACTCCAGGCTTCCTCAAACAGCACTGTTGTTCTCCACTGGCAGCTGTTGAGTGAATCACTCCCATGATATCCCTACTGGGTAGGTGACAAGGGCAAAACAGACAGTGTCCAACTTTGAAACAGGCTAGATTCCAAAAATTCGCCTGCAAATTGGCCATTTGGAACTCAGAATACATTTTCCCACAGGAAAAAAAAAAGTTCTAACGAGTAGTTAGGTTTCCAGATCATCCTATAAATGTCTACTTACCCTGCTATAAAACCAAAAATTTGTAGATTTGCAATAAAAAGCCAGGGTCTTCCAGAGTTCTGGACCCGAAAAACTCATCAGCTTGCAACCAACCTGGTAACGTGCCAATTTGAACTTAGACTGGTTCTCAAATGGAAGGCATGCAATCCAGTCCTGAGCCCTGGTAGGTTTGATAAAATGAGGGCAAGGAAGTAAATAGAGATTCTGAAAGGGAATTTTGAGTATTTTCAAGGACTTTAGATGACACTGACCCATTTGTAATTTCAAAGTATTGACTTTTCTTTTACTTGCTGTGACATATACCCCAGTACTACTCTTGTTCTCATACTGATTGGTCATGATTAACATTTTTAGCTCACAAATGAAACCATGAATGAGTGAAAGAAAGAGTGGAAGACTTTCCTTAGAGAAGTTGGGAATGGTAGAATTAAAAATAAAACAGTGAGAGAAAGTGGTTCAAAAGAATGTATGTATGTATAGAACGAAATCTAAATAAGAATTTTGCTTTTCTTTTTGAGGTTTCAGTGGTAAGAAAGGAGGAAGGGTCTACAGTATGTGCATAATTGGGGGGAAACAGAGAGAGAGAAGAAAGATGCTAAGAAAGAGCTATGACATAATTCAGTCCCTTTACAAAATGCCAAAAGGTGATATGGACAATCCAAGTTGAGAGAGAAGCAGGGGGCCATTAATCCACACAGAGTGAGTCTATTAGGTGAAGTCAAATTATTTCCATACTCAGGAAGTGCTGAAGTAGCCCAAGGATATTTCTAAACTAGATTTTGTGCTAGGAAAATTAATGTCTGGTTTCAGTAGACTGACCAAGTCTTACTAAAAGAAAATTATCTCTATTAGTCATCCATCCCAGTTCCTTCAATGAACAGCTCTCAGATGAATTGGTACAAACCCTTATCTTTTAATTTTACATGAGGTTTCTTGAAAGGATAGAGAAGGCAGACACTAGCCAAAGGAAAGGCAATCAGTTTTGAGATCAAAGAATGGCAGAAATTCAGGGATAAACCAGAGAGGTCATTTGGTCCAACTTATAATACATTTGACCAAGAATCTCACCTTTGTTTAAAGACTTCCATTGAGGGAAGCTACCCATTATAACCTATAAATAGTTTAAATTGTTAAGACAGTTCTTTGCTTATCTCTCCTTTTTTAATATTCATTCTTTTTAAATTTTGAGTTCCAAATTCTCTCCCTCCTCCCCACCCTCCCTTTCTAACCCTCCTTCTTGAGACAGTAAGCAATCTGATATAGATTTTACATGTCCAATCATGTAAAACGTTTTTCCATATTAGTTATTTTGTGGAAGAGATTTCAAACAACAACAAAAGAAGTGAAATGCAGTATGTTTTAGTCTACATTCAGATGCCATCAGTTATTTCACTGAAGGCAGATGGCATTTTTCATCATGAGTCTCTGGGATTGTCTTGGATCTCTGTATTATTAAGAATAACTAGGTCA
The DNA here is from genome assembly GCF_027887165.1 of Monodelphis domestica. Lineage (NCBI taxonomy): Eukaryota > Metazoa > Chordata > Mammalia > Didelphimorphia > Didelphidae > Monodelphis > Monodelphis domestica. Next base: position 63,681,278 of record NC_077232.1, on the reverse strand, counting down.
TTCATAGTTGTTCATCAAAAAATGTTGCTATTACTTCTGGTTCTGCTCACTTCACTTTGCATATGTTCATATAAGTCTTTCTAGATTTTTACTAAATCATTCAGCTTGTCATTTCTTATAGCATGATAGTGTTCCATCACATTCAAATACCAATTTGCTCAGCCATTCCCCATTTGATGGACAATCCCCTTCAGTTTCTAATTCTTTGCTACCGCAATAAAAGCTACAATAAATATTTTCATACAAATATATCATTTTCCCTCTTTGAGATTTTTAAATGGTGATGATGGATATCAAAGGGTATACACAATTTTAGAGTCCTTTGAGCACAGTTTCAAATTGCTCTTCAAAATGGTTGGATCATATAGCAACTTCACCAACAGTATATCAGTGTCCCAGTTCTTTGCTTATTTCAAGCTTTCATCTGTTTCTCTGGATCCTCTGATCATTGCTCCTAATTTTGCCCTCTGAGGTCAAGCAAATTTAATCCTTTCTTCCACATAGTACCACTTCAATGAAATCAAATGAAGATAGTTGTCATGTCTCCCTTAAGTCTTCGCATTTTCAATCTAAACATTCTGAATTTCTATAATCCCTCCTTGTATAAAATGGCCCAGGTCCTTTACCTTCTTGGCTCCTCTCTTCATCTTCCAATTTACCAATATCCTTCCTAAGATGTAGTGTTCACAAATGAATACAATATTCTGAGAAAAGCTTGAACGTGAAAGAATGCAGTAGGATTATTATCTATGAATATTATGCTTGCTTTAAAGAAATCTGACCGTATTAACTTTCTGGGCTACCATATAATAACAGTAATAATAAACATTTAAATAGTGCCTACTATGTGCCAGGCACCTTATAAATATAATCTTATTTGATTCTCATAACAACCTAGAAGGTAGGTACTATTATTACCTCCCATTTCACAGTTGAAGAAACTATGGGGAACATAGGTTAAATGTTTTGCCCAGGGTCTCCCAGCTAATAAGCATTTGAATCAGATTTGAACTCAGGTCTTCTTGTTGTTGCTATTTTTCCCCCAAGAGAAACATGCTTTTATCTTTTTTCTTTTAAAAACATTTATTTAATTAATTAATTATGAATATGCTTCCATGGTTACATGATTCTGATTCTTTCTCCTCCCATAGCCAATGAGCAATTCAACTGGGTTTTACATGTATCATTGATCAAGACCTATTTTCATATTATTAATATTTGCAATAGAATAATCATTTAGTCTACATCCCTAATCACATCCTTATCAAACCACGTGATCAAGGAAATGTTTTTCTTTTGTGTTTCTACTCCCACAATTCTGTCTCTGGATGTGGATAGCATCTTTCTCATAAGTCCCTCAGAATTATCCTAGATCACTGCATTGCTGCTAGTAGAGAAGTCCATTACATTCAATGGTTCCACAGTGTATCAGTCTTTGTGTGTAATGTTCTGCTCCTTTCACTCTGCATCACTTCCTGGAGGTTGTTCCAGTTCACATGGAATACCTCCAGCTCATTATTCCTTTGAGCACAATAGTATTCCATCACCAACATATACCACAATTTGTTCAGCCATTCCCCAATTGAAGGGCATCCCCTCATTTTCCAATTTTTTGCCACCACAAAGAACACAGCTATGAGTATTCTTGTACATGTCTTTTTCCTTATTATCTCTTTGGGGTACAAACCCAGCTTTGCTATGGCTGGATCAAAGGGCAGGCAGTCATTTAAAGCCCTTTGGGCATAGTTCCAAATTGCCTTCCACAATGTGAACTTAGGTCTTCTTGACTCCAGTCCCAGCATTCTTTTCACTGTACCAACTAGTACCATATTACCCTGATGATTTAGATTCAATTTGTAATTCATTAAAAGCTGTAGTTCTTTTCCCAAGTGAATTGCTATCCAATTTCTCTATTTCTGTCATGCATTTATAAATGTCTTTACTTATGTATCTATACACTTATAAAGCTACTTATGAAGAGCAATCCTATTCCTTCTTTGGGACAGTCAGGTGGCACTGTAGATAGAGCACCAGGCTTGGAATCAGGAAGACCTGAATTCAAATCTGGCTTCAGACATTTACTGTGGGACCGTGGACAAGTCACTCAACTCATTTTGCCTCAATTTTCTCATCTGTAAAATGAACTGGAGAAAGAAAAGGCAAACCACTCCAGTATCTTTGCCAAAAAAAAACCCAAAGTGAAGTCAAGAAGAGTCAAACATGACTATAATAATTGAGATCCCTTTTTTGATCATCCTCTTCCCTGAATACACCTAAAAAAGAAAAATCTTTTTTTTCTTTTATGGTTCTGGTTCCTGTATTCACTTTCATGAGTATATCTTATTGATACATAATAATACTCCAATGCCACTTTTTATCTATTCTATTCTTTTCAAACAGAGCAAAACTCTCCAGAACCATATCCTAATAATGGGCCCATCTTAACCAAGTTTCAATGATATCTATTAAGTACATTTGCCCACCTTGTATTAGAATCTCTTATTTACCTTATTTGCTACCAATAGTATTATGTATATTTATCTACTGATATGAGAACCCAGGATTTACTGCTGGCTCTACTCTTGGATTTTGTCTCCTATGAATTACCGAGTATTTCACTGCCATTCTTTCTTCTCCTTTATAGCTGCTCTCTATGGTATCTACACATAAGAAGTTTTTCTCTTTTCCCCTTTTTACTCAACATGAGGTCTTTTGATTTTATTTGTATAACATCAAGGTCATATTTTTTACTAGCCCTTACTAAGTGTGCTCTATCCCTGGCAAAGGATCCACCATACCTATATTTTAAGTCAGAATCCCGAAATCCAAAACTCATCAGGCATCTCTTAAACCATCTGTTTATTTTGCAGATCTTTTCCTCTCTCCCAATGATCTTGTCTTTAATCAGTAAGAATAATTAAAAAACAACACCTGAGACTCTAAGGTTTTTACTTCCTGGCCCAAGGTTTCTTAATCCCTAACAATGCTCTGTGATTCCTTCTGAAAGAATCACTTGTGCCCACAGGAATCACGAGAAGTGATTGAAAGTGGTTATGTGCTTTGTCAAGTATTGAGAGGTTCTATGTCAGATCCTGGATACTACATGCCTCAGTCACAGAGGATGCCTCTCCGTTATCAATGTCAGGTCTACAACTGGCTGCCTCCCAGTCTGCTTTTGACACTCCAGACTTTGTCTGCCATCCCTCAACTTCCCACTCTTTAGCTGCTTTTGAGCATCTTCTTTTTTTGTGTTATCTTTGGCAGCTAGGTGATGCAGTAGAGAGAATATCAGGCCTGGCATCAGGAAGAGTCATCTTCTTGAGTTCAAATCTGACCTCAGAGACTTACTAGTTAGGCAAATCACTTAACCCCTTTTGTCTCAGTTTCCTCATCTGTAAAATGGGAATAATAATAAGATTACTGGGAGGACCAAGTGAGATAATAATTGTAAAGCACTTAGTCTAGTGCCTCGCACATAGGAAATGCTGTAGTTTGTTATTGTTCAGTCGTTTTGGTTATGTCCAACTCTTCCTGATTGCATTTGAAGTTTTCTTGGCTAAGATAATGAAGTGATTTGTCATTTGCTGCATTTAGCCTAGAGTCTGGCATATAGGAAGTGCTATAGTTTGTTGTGGTTCAGTCATTTCCGATGTTGCTAACTCCTTTTGACCCCATTTGGGGTTTTCTTGGCAAAGTTACTGGAGTGGTTTGCCATTTCCTCCTCCAGATCCTTTGATAGATGAGCAAACAAGGTTAAATGACTTGCCCAGGATCACAAGATATGGGACACACTTACCAAAGCAAACATGGCAATTATGTGAACACAATTACAAAACAATCTTCACACAAATAAAGTCAGATAAATGATTGGAAAAACATTAATTGCTCATGGATAGACCAGGTCAATATAGTGAAAATGACAATCCTAACTAAATTAATTTATCTCTTCAGTGCCATGCCAATCAAACTACTCAAAAAAGTATTTCATAGAGTTAGAAAAAATGAGAACAAAGTTCATCTGGAAGAATAAAAGGCCAAGAATAGCAAGAAAATGAATAAAAAAATAAATATGAAGGAAGGAGGTCTCACTGTACCAGAAATCAATACTATACTACACCATAAAGTGGTAATCATCAAAACAATCTGGTGTTGGCTGAGAAAGAGTGGTGGATCAATGGAATAGATTAGGTAATTAACACATGGAAGTTAATGTTCATAGCAACTTAGTATTCAATAAATACAAAGATCCAAGATTTTGTGGCAACAACGCTGGGAAAACTGGAAAGCAATATGGCAGGGATTAGGCATTTACCAACATCTCACACCATATATGAAGACAAATTCAAAATAGATACTTGATCTAGAAATAAAGTGTGATATCATAAACAAATTAGAGGAATGTGGAAAAGTTTACCTGTCAAACTTATGGATAAGGGAAGAATTTATGACCAAACAAGGCATAAAAAACATATTATATAAAATGAAATAGGTAATTTTGATTACATCACATTTAAAAGGTTTTGCACAAATAAAACCAATGCAACCAAGATTACAAGAGAAATAACAAATTGGTGGGTGGGAGGCAGAATTTATAGCAAGTATCTGACAAAAGTTTCATTTCTCAAATATATAAAGAATTAAGTCAAATTTATAAGAATTTAAAACATCCCCAATCAAGAAATGGTCAAAGGATATGAATAGGTAGAGGAAGAGATTAAAACTATTCATATCCACATGAAAAAATGCTCCAAGTCACTATTAATTAGAGAAATGCAAATTGAAACAACTCTGCGATACCACACAATACCTATGAAGTTAGCTAATATGGTCAAAAAGGAAAATGATGAAGGGACATGGGGAAATTGGGACACCTCTGTACTGCTGGTGTAACTGCGAACTGACACACAACCATTCTGGAGAACAAGATGGAACCAGGCTCAAATGGCCACAAAACTATCTATACCCTTTGACCCAGCAATATCACTACTTGGTCTATATCCCAAATAAATTAGAGATAAGAGAAAAGGGTCTACCAATACCAAAGTATTTTTAGTGGCAAAGAATTAGAAACTGAGGAGTTATTCATCATTTGGGGATTGGATGAACAAGTGGTAATATGTAGTTATAATGGAATATGGAATACTATTGCATCATAAGGAATGAGGAGGAGGAGGAATTCAGAAAAACCTGGAAAGATTTATATGATCTGAGGCAAAGTGAAGTGATAATAACCAAGAGAAAAATATTTATAGCAATAGAAATATTATACAATGATTAACTGTGAAGGACTAAGCCATTATCAGCAAAGCAAGTCTCCAAATGTTATCCACAGCCAAAGTGCAGATCAAAACATGCCATCTTTCACTATATATCCTTCATGAGATTTCTATTGTATGTGTGATATGTGTCTTCTATCATGGCATGAGCAATATGGAAATTTGTTTTACTTGAAAGTATGGGTATAACCTACATCAGACTACTGCCTCAGAGAGAGAAAACCTGCATTTTAAAATATCAAAAAACAATTATTAAAAATGGTTTCTACATGTAGCTGTAAAAATAAAAAAGAGATTCATAAGATAGAAGGGATAGAAGGATTGTGAGCTATATCCCTGGAAGGTTTGCCCATTGAGCAAGATGGTCTAACCATCGGATACCTTGCCACTTTCCAGCAGGGTCCAGACATAACACCATTTTTAGGGTACAAGTTCTGAACAATACCAGACACAACAGGAACATTCAATTAATACATGTGTTAGGTCAAGTCAGCCAGAACTAAGGGCTTTGGTAGCTAACAATATCCAAATCCCAATCTCCATGCAATAGGGAAATCAAGGCCAGGTGAGGATCTGGGCTAGATTTCAACTATCCTTGGTTTTATGGGGGAAGAGGAAGAATGCTGGAATTGAACTCCCACATGCAAGCCAAGCCTCCCACATCCCAAGGGTGACAGCAAGCAGGTGTGGACAGAGTGGTCTTACTGAAATAAATGTCAGTTTTCCTACAAAAAAAGCCAGACTCAGGGTGCCTCACAGACAGATGACTCATAACTTGCATTTATTTGTATGGTGATTCTGCCTCTGTCAAAGTTTTCTCATGGAATCAATCTCATTTCATCCATACAACTAATAACCCTGATATGAATTATAGCATTTATCTTGCAAAATAAAAAATCTAAAACAGAGAGAAATTTCAAAATCACATAGTAAGGGAATAGCAAAACATGGACCATGACCCGAGTCTCATCCAGAGTCCTTTCCACTAAACCACACTGCCTTCAAAACGGAGGAAATATCTACCCTAGAACAACAAGACCTAAAAGAATCAAAACAGTTTATCTGCATATGTTTCTAAGCAAAACAACACAGCCTGAAATGTTTGGCAGAGACAAACTAAATATTTCCTCTGTGATCCATGCCAGAGGGGAAGACTGTGGGAGTAGGGGAGGCAGAGAACATAGGGAAACTGAGGAGACCAATGTGAAGGCCAGCAGATGGGTGATGAGAGGGGAAGAATGCAATTTTAATCAACAAAACAGATATTTCTAGGCTGGGGGAAGGGCAGGGTTGAGTTATAGGGTCAGAGAAAAGAGAAAGCTTCTGAGATAAGAAAAGGAAGTAGGGTTAAAAACTCCAAGCCCAGTATGGAGTGGTGACTATTTCATGGGCATTTTGATGACATTTATATATAAACGCAAGCGGCAATGAAGAAACTAAAATCTTTCCGGGAGTATCAAGGACTAAAGAGAGAAGCCCACAGCTTGGAAACCAAGCCTACTGAGCAAGGTTAAATAAATCCCAATTGAGAAAGGGCTATTCAGAGGAATGCATGAGGAATTGAAGTTAAGAGTAACTTCTTTTATTTAATCAAAAAGATAAAGAATTATAAGCAGAAATAGAAAGGGAAGAAACCAGCTAGATGAGAAAGAGTCTGAGAATTCCTAAGAAGGAACAGCCCCAAAGGAAGAAAGTCTAGAAGATCCTGACATCAATAAAACCAGAAGCTTAACAAAAGAATGGTCAAGTGAGATGAGGGGTTGGAAAGAGACAGGAGAGAATTTAAGTGGTGACTATCATAATGCTGGTGGTTCCAGGGAGCTTAAAAAGATTTGTTTTTAATCTGAATTTCAGGGCAGCTAGATAGCTCAGTGGATAGAATGCCTGGAGTCAGGAGGTCCTAGGTTCAATCTGACCTCAGACACTTCCTAGCTGTGTGACCTTGGGCAAGTCACTTAACCTCATTTGCCTAGCCCTTACCACTCTTCTGCCTTAGAACCAATACTTGATCAATTCTAAGAAGGTTAAAAATAATCTAAATTTCTGAAGATAGAATGAATAAAAACTCCATAGGTGGAGTTATAGGGTCCCCAAAAGAACTGGAAGCCCAGAGCCAAAACTTTGCCTTTCCAATGGCAAAGACCAGTTTAAGAGGAAGACTAGATAGACTCCAGGAGCCCATTTTTTTAATGAGTGGAGGACCAATAAGAATGGAGGCTTCCCAGAGAGGACCAAGTGGTAGGGCCAGTCAATGTGAGTTTTACAGCATTAATATTTCTCGATCTTTTACATGAGAATGAAAACTGATAGATGAATGTATGACTGAGGAGAGGTCCAATATTCTATTGGATAGACCTTGACCTCAACAAAAAGGAGATTTAAGAGAGAGTGTCATTCAGAATCAGAAATCCAAGGCACCTTTGACTCTCCTTTCTCCCTCACCTCTTGATACCAATCAGTCAGATCCTGTTAACTTTACCCACAGAACATCTCTGGCATTCCTCTAGGAAGCCTTGGAATTTGACAAAAGGTACATTTAAAGGAAAACATTGGGTGCTCTAATGGAAAGACAGGGGAATCAACAAAAGGAATACCAAAGGACCTTTTGGGATCTTAGTTCAGTTCTAAATGCAATAGGTGGATTGGAATACACAAGATACCTTACCAATCTCTCCAGGCCCTTCTCTCCATTCATATCTACTGTACTAATTTATGTCCTCATCTATACTATTGCAGTGGCCTTGTAATTGGTTTTCCAATTCCACACAGCTACAAAATGGTTATTCCTAAAGTTCAGGACTGAACATGTCTCTCTCATACTCAATAAACCTCAGTAGCTCCCTCTTGCCTATAAGATAAAATATAAGTTCTTCTCTTTGTGGTTTAAAGCCTCTGACCATCTGACTCCCACTTTACTCCAGAGTACTTATTCTTCCTCATACATCACAGGGTTCAGTCTCATTGCCCCTCCTCACTATTCCTCACAAATAACATTTCTTCTCCCACATCTTTGCACTGGTCATCCCTCGTGCCTGATGTGTTCTTCCTTCTTTCCTCCTCCATCTCTTCCAACGAATTCCTTCAGGGCTTAGCTCAAGTGCCATCACACTGAGAAGGAATATCATGATTCACTCAGTTCTTAAAGTTCTCTTCCCACCCCTGAAATTACTTTGTATTTATTTTATATTAACTTGATTAAAAATTGTTTCAAACGAATTTGTTCGAAAGCCCAAATGGGATCACAAAGAGTTGGACCCAACTGAACATGGCTAGACAACAACAAAATAGCTTGGACAGGAAAATAATTACATCTTTATTTTTTACTAATCTCTAATAGAACTCTAGCATTTTCTTCACTTACTTAAAAACGGTAGCTCAGTGGATTGAGAGCCAGGCCTAGAGACTGGAGGTTCTAAGTTCAAATCTGGACTCAGACACTTCACAGCTGCGTGACCCTAGACAAGTCACTTGACCCCCATTGCCTAGTCCTTACCACTCTTCTGCCTTGGAACCAATACACAGTATTGATTCCAAAACAGAAGTTAAGGCTTAAAAAAAAAAAACAAAAACCATTATTCTAGGAAGGCATCCATAGGCTAAACCAATCTACCAAAGAGGATCCATATCTAAAAATGTTAGAAAACTCCAGTTGTAACATTTACCTAGATGATATGTGAGATTCCTTTCAATTTTATGAAATCTATGATTTTGAATATTCTTAATTATTTTAAACCATACATAGGATTTGCCTCTCCCAAGTAAAACAAGCTAGGCTGAAAAGAATAAAGACATCAACTGCCCTATTTCTTTTTTGTTCTTTGCAAATGAATATATAATTATAACAAAAATAACAGTGATGATAATAACAATTCAACAAATACACTGCATATGAACCAGACCATTATCAGAGAGAGAAATGTTGCTCACAATGACCCCTGGACATAGTGCTGATGCACTAAAATTCAAGAACAAGGTTTTTAATAGTTCATGTCATACCAAATATTCAATCTGCAAGCTATATTGGGAAAGGGAGAGTCTTTCCAAAGAGAAAATCCAAGAAAAAGAAATTTAAGTCTGGTATAAAGGGTACATGTCCCTGTTGCCTTGTCTGCTACTGGAATTGTCCCAAAGATGTTTTCAATAAGTCTACTGAATATAAGTAAGGCTATATCATTAGATATTCAATGACAATGGCAGTGATTTACCCACTGTGCTATAATATGAACAAGATTAAATATAGAAAAATAATAACAGGATGCCAACTTTTCCTAGAACTATTGTCCATATAAACCCCATTTGAAAAAAATGAAGAGAATTACAGCAATAGCAACAATAACATCTGGTGCATATATACAGATCTCTGCTATATATCCACATAAAAAGAGTTTTAAACTGGCGCATATGTATGTGTGTGTATATTATCATGCTTTATTGTATTTACATACTTATATCAGCATATATGATATAATGCTATATTATAATATTATATATTATACTTTAAAACTAAAGATAGATGTCTTTTTTTTAAGCACTAGAGAAATTCAAGTACTTTCCATCTTTACCTTATTTTAGCACTATGGTACTCTGCACATGGAAGCACCTAGTAAAGGTTGGCCTTAATGGGAAAAGTGATTGAAAGTTGCCACATCTGTCTCTAGAAACTCCTCCTTCTAATTCTAAATCTAGGGTCCCATATATCTTTGACTCGTTCTTCTCTCTCACCCCTCACAATCAGATTCTGAGTTGCATTAATTCCATCCATAAAGTATCTCAGGCATCTTTTCCTCCTTTTCTACTCCCCATGCCTAGTATCTTCCTCTCTTTAATCTCTTCCAGTCTCCTTCCCATTAATTCCTTATACCACTATCAAATTAGTCTTCTGTAATATACCATTTTGGCCTCACTCCCCAAACAGCACTAGTAATGGCAAGTGAGCTCACGGAGGTATAGCCACAACTTTGCCCAGGGTGCTAACGATAACCCTTTGGGCAGCTATTCTAACACAAGTTCATAAGCCCCCACCACTGTGCTTTCCTTTAACAAGCAATCAGTGTTGTTATTGCTCACTCATTTCCAACTCTTCATGACACCATTTTAGGGTTTTCTTGGCAAAGATACTAGAGTAGTTTGCTATTTCTTCAGCACCTCTTTTTACAGATAAGGAACTGAGGCAAACAAGGTAAAGTGACTTGGCCAAGGTCTTTCAACTAGTAGGTATCTGAGGTTGGATTTGTATTCAAGAAGATTCCTAATTCCAAAGCCAATGGACCACTTAGCTGCTATTGATAATCAGCAAGTAGACTTGTTATTTTGCAAAGATCTTTGGCAGAGCAAAAACAGTAGATTCAAAGAATCCCCCTCTCCCCAAACCTATGGCACACTCTCCCACAAATACCCATAGTATCCACTGAAAGAAATAATGGACACCACTTTAAAGTATAACATTAGTGAGAAATATGTATAGAGAAAACATGTGTATAAAAAAACGTCAATGGATCTTGCAACCAACCGTAGATCTACAGCACTTTGGTGGCCACTTCTACATAGAATACATCATGTGAAATGCCAGATTGGACAAGTCAAAAGATGGAACTAAAGTAGCCAGGAAAAATATCAATAATCTCAGATATGAAGATCATTCCACTCTGATGGCAGAAAGAGAAAAAGAATTAATAAGTCTCTTGATGAGGGTAAAAGAAGATAGTGTAAAAACTGGCTCCCGTCACTTCCTGGCAAATTGAAGGAGAAGAAATAGAAGCAGAGGCAGATTTATATTTTGGGATTCAAAGATCACTACAGACAGTGATTGCAGCCATGGAATTGAAAGATGCTTGCTCCTTGAAAGGAGAGCTATGATAAACTGAACAGCATACTAAATAGCCAACAAAGGTCTGTATAGTAAAAGCTATGGTTTTTCCAATAGTAATGTAGGGCTTCAAGAGCTGGAATATAAGAAAAGCCAAGGATCAAGGAATTACATTTTTAGTATGTGGTGCTGGAGAAGACTTTTGAGACTCCCTTGACCAGCAAGGAGACTGAATCAGTCAATACTTAAAGAAATTAATTCAAACTATTCCCTGAAAGATGAAAGACTGAAGCTGAGGCTTAAATTCTTTGGCCACATCATGCGAAAACAAGACTCATTAGAAAAGACACTGATATTGGGAAAGATTGAAAGGAAAAGAAGGGGGTAGCAGCGGTTAAGACAGACAGATAGTGGCATGGAAACAACAAACATGAATTTGGACAGATTGAGAGATAGTGGAAGATAGAAGGATCTGGAGTGCTCTGGTCCATGAAGTCATGATGAGTCAGATATGACTGAATAACTCAACAACAAAAATAAGAATTTCAAAGAAGCTCTGCTAGTAGATAAAGTGTTCCATTACTTAAGTGAGCTTGCTGCTTATAGGATAAAGCTTCTCTGCAAAATAGATCAATCCACTGTTGAGCTAGGTGAAACCGGTTATTAGGCTTCTCCTGGAGCTCATCACTGGGCTTGGCTGTTACTAGGTTGAACAAGGCAGATCAAATAACCACTAGACACAACCAGGCTTGCAGAAGAGAAGGTTTCTTGGCCCCCAGGATACTAGATCTTGTCTGCTAGTGGGTTCTCTCTGCTTGGGTAGGTCAATCTGGTGAACAACCAAGGCTTGACATTTGAAAGGCAACTACAACCTACCTGTACAAGCTACAATCACTATCTTCAGTGTCTGGATTGGCCAAGTGGTATCATATTCTCTTCAGCTGTAATGTTATAGCATTCTTTCTTTTCTTTTTTTCAACCTTTACTTTCTGTCTTAATGACAATTCTAAGAAGGGCAAGAGATAGGCAAACAAGATTAAGAGGTCACATAGTTAGGACGGATAGTTAGGAAGCATCGGCACCAGATTTGAACCCAAAACCCAGACCTGGCACTCTATCTACTGTGCCACCTAACTGCCTCACTTACAGCATTCCTTCAGCAAGAACAACAACCTTTAGTCTAGGATTGGGAGAAGCCTCTCACAGAGATTCAGCTCTGCTATTCCCAAACTCCCCAAAAGAGAGAGAGCTTCTCTCATTTGGCTATCCTCTCTGACTCTGAGCAAACTGCCTCAATAAATTACAGTTCTCCCTTTACATACATTTCTGTATGGAATCCTGAAAGAAATCTAAATTATGCACCCCCCCCCAAAGCCTTTGTTAACTGCAATGTACTCTAAGCTCTCACTCCACTCCTGCCCCTGCCCTTCAGCTTGATGCTCCAGAGTAAACTTTTTTTTTAAAACCCTTACCTTCCATCTCAGACTCAATACCGTGTATTGGTTCCAAGGCAGAAGAGTGGTAAGGGCTAGGCAATGGGGGTTAAGTGACTTGCCCAGGGTCACACAGTTAGGAAGTGTCTGAGGCCAGATATGAACCCAGGACCTCCCATCTCTAGATATGGCTCTCAATCCACTGAGTCACCCAGCTGCCCCCCAGAGTAAACTTTTAGAAGCCCTCCTTAGTGAAAGCAAAATAACAGACTAAGAGACTTCGACTGACTGGATCAGGAACATGTCTTGAGACCTCTGTCCTTGCCCAGCTCTGCCCACTCACCTTTGCCTACATATCTATCTTCCATACATCTGTGCTCAGGTACCACCTGTCTCTCTTTGGAGTGTCTTCCATCTTCTCTGTCCTTATCCATGTCCACCCCTTTTGCCTCCCCCTTGCCTGTTCTTCCTCTTGGTTCTGGTCAAGTTCCCACAGGACTGACTCCACATGTTCCTCCTCCTGCCCTTGCTTCTCTGTCCTCAGCACACATATGCATCGACCTCTCTCTGAGTGGTCCCCTTCCTCTCTTCCCCAGGTCTGGAAAAATTTGAATTGTTCATAAAAAAAAACCCTTATGTAGTGGTAGTCCTCTTACTTTATTAAAGCAAGAACTGTCTTACTCTCAAATGCTGGTTAGCCCAGTTATGCCACCTCCACTTCCCAGAATTCAATTGAGGTTTTAATGCAGATGAATGTCTGGAGACAAAGTGATGAATGCAGTCTGTACTCTGGAAGCAAATTAGCTGTCTCAATTGATCTATAATCTGAGCTATTCGAGTCTCAGTCCCTTTCTCTTGCATCTGAACGCCTTCTGTACATTTTTGTGACTGCCTTAGCAACTTTGCTAAACTACAAATGGCTCACAGCATCCCTTTATACCTCTTCATGCTTAGATCTAATCATTTTGCTCTTAAATAAAACCTCTTAATGGTCCCCTAATGTCTACTGAATCAAGACCAAACTCCTTACTCTAAACTTTGAAGACCTTCCACAAACTGCTACTCTACTTCTCTCGTTTTAATTCACCTTACTACCCTTCCAGGTGCTTCAGCTTCAGCAATCCCATCCTGCTTGCCACCAACCCTGCCCTAATTCCATTCACTTGGAATATACTCTTCAAAACTGGCAATAACTTGTTCTTCTTAGAAACGTCAACAGATAGTCCTTGTTCCACACACTTAGCCCAGTCTAATTTCCATCAGTTATTGTTGTGCATGTCTGTCTCACCTATTCAACTGGAAGCTTTTTGAGGTCGGGGACCAGGATTTACTCATCTCTTTATCTCTTACAGCATATAGTAGATAATTAACTGAATGGACAATTTGGTAGGGTACAAATTTCTTCTTATAGGTGAAGTTGTATATTCACTAGACAAATCCTGTGTGAGCCAAGGATTCAAGCCAAGAAAGGGAAGAGGGGGAAAGAAAAGCTCTTCTTGGTAGGAAAAACTGAGCAACAGACAAAAGGAGGGGGAATTATCCTTCCCTGCAAGCTGGGAAATTCCCCATCCAGATTTCTGAGGAACATCTAAGGATAAAAAATATGGAACTAATACAAATAGACCAGGAAGACTACTCTGCCCTTTTAAGGGAAAACACACAATCCTCTCCTTGCACTAAACAGATGACAGGTACATTCATCCATGAGAGAAATTATGATTCTGAAGAGCTCCATGCTGCTTTTAAAAACCCATTTTCCAGTACCTGATTAAAATCATAGAAAGACACAGCATTCTCTCAACAAACCCTGCTTCTCCCCCACCAGGTCTTGCCTACAAAATGAAATGGTAAAGTGCAAAGCTTTGTAGTTTGGAGGAGGAGAGCTGCCTATGGAGAAAGTGCCAACCACCAAGTGGGACTAGAAGTAAAGAATGGAACCATAATTGTAGATCCTCCCAACTTAGAACACCAGTCATAGTTGGATATGCTTCCCAAATCCCTTCTTCATGCAAACACAAGAAAAGCTGTCCTAGGAGGAGAAAATGGGGCACCAATTAGGTGCTTCCCATTTTTCTCATCATGGAGGAGTCATCCATTATATCTACAGAAAGGCTAAATAGGATGATCGCTTCATGAAGCTAGCTTCTGAGTGACATACCCAGTGTCAGATCAATTCAGGAACCAATCTTGCAATCCTCCTGTGATCCAAACAGCCAGGAGACTGGTATGAAACTAGGAACACAGCACAAAGATTTTCCTTCCCATATAAAAGAGATTGGAGCCTCTTTTTAGGGATCTCATGGTCAACAAATAAGGGAATGGTGGTTGTCTGCAAACTTCCCCAATCTAAATGATCTCTCTTTTTGAGGGTTTATGAACAAGACAGAGAGTAACTATATAGGATCCACAACACAGACGGAAATACGGCACAAAGTAAAAACCTTCTGAAATAACAGTAAAGAAAAATACTTAAAATTTCCCGTCAGTGTCCCCTTCCCCTAATAGTACCTACACCAGATGGGGTATAACAAATAAAAGAAAACTTAGCAACTTGTACTTTTGGGTTCAGTTATGGGCATCCCTGTCATAGTGTCACCATTTCAGTGACATACTGAATGCTCCTCACTCCACAAAACAACAGATTCTGGTACTACCTGGTCACATGAAGAACAATAGGGGCTCAAAGCTCAAAGAAAGAAAAATGCTTCTGTTTAAGAAAAAAGGGAACTGAAAACCCAGCTGGGGCTTGCAAGTTCTATCTGCCAGAAGATTAATGTGGGCAGGGTCCCAAGCCAGGCCATATACCCCACCCAATGCAAAAAGTCTTTAGAAGTCCCAGCTTTGGGAGTTCATGCAGTTCTAAAATTGTGGGGAAAAGGGATGGACTAAAGAATGAGAAAGAAAACCAAAGAAAAACCACCAAGAATACATAAGATTAAGATACCAGAAAGCCAAATTAAAATAAGAGAAAAAGCCTAAATCAAAGCCTAATTCACAAGCAGATAAACAGAGATAATCATAAAGACAGACTGAAAAATGAGCAAAAACTTTTAAAAGAGTCAGAATAATGCAAATAAGTATTATACCATGGAATAAAATGAACCAAAATTCCCTAAACAAAAAGAGAATTCTGTAGACTCCTACGAGATCAAACAACAGGGAAAAAAATGACAAAATAGTTTTAAAAGATAGATGATATTATTAAAAGAAGAAGAAATCAGAGATTTCAAGGTAGAATATAGAATTATAAAACTCAAACAGAAAACTACAAAGATTGGGAGATACAATGGACTTTCCAAATATAGGCTCATAAAGAGAAAAAGAGAGGAAAACAAATAGAGAAGTGGAAGAAAATTTGGCAGAAAAAAATAAAAGAAAATAACATTAAAAGAATACATGGGGGCAGCTGCGTTGTTCAGTGGATTGAGAGCCAGGCCTAGAAAAGGGAAGTCCTAGGTTCAAATCTGGCCTTATACACTTCCTAGAGGTGTGACCCGGGACAAGTCACTTAAACCCCATTGCCTAAGCCTTACCACTCTTCTGCCTTGGAACCAATACATAGTATTGATTCTAAGACAGAAGGTATAGTTTTTAAAAAAATAATTAATTTTAAAAAAGAATACATGAATTCTATACAAGTGAGACAACCTTAAAGACATGACACAGAGATAAATGATTGGAATAGGTCTGCCAGGCCAATATGCCAACTTAAAAAAAATTTAAATATCATAATTATCATAATCAAGCAACAACACAATAAAATTATGGCATGAAGTGGTGAAATTCCATGATTTCAATAACAAACAGTTTGGAAGAAGGAAGAAGATCAGAAAAAATCTAGTCCCCCTTCTTTTTGATCATGTGACCTAGAAGACCTGAACTTAATCATCAATAAAAAAAATTGGAACCTCAGTAAAGATTCTTTTGAAAAACAGAGAGGAACAGAATGTTTACCTTACAAAAATACCCAAATAGAACACACAATATAAGTATAATTACCAAGAAAATACTAAGTAATTAAATAAAAAATTCTTTCATGTTTATAAATGACTGGGTTGTTGTTGGGTTGTTTGGTTTTTTTTTAAAGAGACTGAACTGAGGAGTCAAGTGACTAGCAAGATGAAGGATTAGAAACTTTTTCTGATTGTTGCAGCCTCTCCAAAATAGAAATTATGCACCAAAGATAAAGCAATTTCTGATGTTTCCATTGTCTAGGACATCAGGAACCCAAAAGAAGTTTTTTAAAAAGCCCTCCATGGATTATATTTAACTCAAGCTCAATCAGCATCCCTTCCCTAATCACCTGCCATGCTACCAAAAGCAAGGCTTCACTAGCTTTGCTGCACCATCTGGTAACAAAATGTTATTCCTTTCTTTTTGCTGCCGTAGAGATCCAAGTTCTTAACTACAAAAATGTACTGAAACCTCAATTGCCTTGACACCCACAGCATTCTGTGCTACAAAAAAAAAAACCAAAAACTGTGCAAGAGAGAGTGAAAGAACAGAGAGAAAGAGGCAGGACACATATCTGGACTTTAAACAGAGAAATACGAAATCACATATCAACCTCCACATCTCCCTCCCAGAGCCTCAGATTTCCAAACTCCAAATGAAGGAAATCATCTCAGGCTATAATAGCACCAACACAGAAGTACTCTATACTACTATATTAGAAAGTTACAGAAGAGAGGGAACAGGGCTGGACACTGTTTGTAGGAGACTCTGTGTCATTCTACCAACCCTGATCTGGGCATCAGACTGGGACCATTTCTCTCACAGAAAAAGTCTTTTGGGTCAGAGACCAAGGCTAGTAAATTATGTATAGGAGCATGAGAGAAGACTGAGACATTTTGAGATCCACCCCTAAAGAAATTGTGTTCAGAGTGGAGGGAGTGAGAAAGTGAGCAATAGGGGAAAATAAGGAGAATAAAAGATTAATTTTTTTTTAAATCTCAAGAAGAAGAAAATTCAAAGATTTCAAGTATAAACAGATAAATTAATGGGGGGGCAACAATAGCAGAAGGAAATGTGGTATCCATATTTAGTAAACAAGTTCAGTATTTATCTAAAAATAACAAAAGAAAATAATCCAACACTTAGATGAGACAGACAACCTTGTGGAAATAGAGAACATGGAACTACAACATGCAGATTCTGAATGGTTTAAAAGAAAAATGAGAATTTAGAAAGCATAATTTATGGCTTACATAGCAACAAATTCTTCAAGCGACCAGTAAAAAGACTCATATATAAAGGAAATGAAATTTGAATAACACAAAACTATTCTGGACACACCAAAAAACACAGGAGGGAATGGAACAATATGTTCTGAAGAATAATGGAGCTCAGAATGGAAACCAGGGTGACCTACCTTGTAAATCTGAGTTTAACCACAAAAGAAAAAAAATCAAGAATAAAATGGTATTTGAAATATCCTCAGAAAGAAGGCCAGATCAGATTAATTTCTTCTTAAACACTTCAGATCATAGAAATGCAAAGTGGGAAAATGAATGCAGCATCCATGAACAATGAGAGCTACAGATTAGTAGAAGAGACACCATTATGAACTTCCTTTCTATGTATTAAAAGAAACAGGGATGAAGGCTGAAATCAGGTGAAATTAATGGTAGAAAAGCAGGCCTGAGTCAATATGGAGATAATCTCATGGCGCTCTACCTAGAGGTGAATTGAATGTTTGTTTTTTAATGGGATTAAATTACAAAATGAAAGAGCACATGAAAGGGAGGAGGGGAGAAGGAGGATAGTGGTATGTGTGTGATATGTACCCAGGTCAAATTGAGGGATAACATTGAGGTGAAAGTAAGTCCTATGGTCTCAGGAAGAGAAGAGCTTATAAGGGGAGTGGGAGAGGAAGAAGCACTGAAAAGGTGGAGAATGAGGGAAGACATTTTTGGTAGTGGGAATGGAGGCCAATGATGAATGCTCCTATGGGCAAAGAGAGGTGTTCTGTGAAGAGAGATGGAATCCAGCACTGAGTGTTGTTGCAGAGATTTGGTGATCATCACTCATTCTGCCTCAGGATGCTGTGGAGAGTTGAAACTTCTGGGGACCACTAGTGCTTGAGGGAGTGAGAAAGCATAAGCCCAGTGAAGAGATTCTGAGGCAAATGGTGAAGAAAGATGACCAGGGGAACAGTATAGATGAGTGGTGGATTCCATAATCAGGGACATGATGGGGGCTGGCTATGGGACAGTGTTCTCTTTGTCACCTGCAGGAATTGGCATTTTTCTGGTCATGAGGCATAATGGAAAAGGGAGATCCAGGAGCCAAACTATAGAAGATAGTGACAAAAACTACTTAGAGGAGAGCCCAGAATGAATAACTCAAGTTTTTATTCCACCAAGAAGGCAGAGAATACAAAGGGACTAGATAAATATAGGGGCCATGAAACAAAGAACAAGAGCTTAGAGTAGTCAGAAGGGTTAGATAGTGAAGAAAGCAAAGGAGAGAAAGCCATTCTGAAAAGTGACACAAAAAATGAAATTTTTTAAAAAATTAATGAACAGGACTAGTTGAAGGAGATATTGGAAGGGGAGAGGAAATGGGAATCTACCTGATTAACTAAAAGGGAAAAAAGAAAAAGAGAATTAAATAACAAGATAAAAGCAGGCAATAAAAAAGCAAAACTCCATAGAGAAAAGGTTAACAAATGGGAGAGGGTGAAGCAATAATGGGAACAAAGTCAATGAGGAGGTCACCTTTAAAAAATTAAGCTAAAATAACCAAAAAGGCAGTTCAATTTACAGCAAAAGAGAGGGAAAACCATAACTTGAAAACAAAATTAAAAATAAATGGAGGAAAATAAAACCTAACTCATAACTTTAAATGTGAGTGGATTAAACTATTTAGAACAAGAAAAAGAATTTTCAAAAAGAATGAAAGATTGGATAAGAATATAAAAACCCACAATCTGTTGCTTACAGGAAATAATCTTTTAAAAAAAGATATACACTGAATTAAAGGAAGGGGATGGGGAAAAATGTGCTCTCTATCAAGTGAATAAAAAAAATTAGGAGCTCCAATCATGTTATCTAACAAAGAAAAAATTCAAAAAATATAAAAGGGTAAACAAGGAAACTATAGTATACTGAAAGAAACCATAGGTAACAAACCAATACTAATATGCTCCAAATGCCTTGGCATCTAAATTCATAAAAGAAACATTAACTGAAGTACATGGATACATAGAAGTTAACACAATAGCGTTAGGAGACTTCAATATGCCTTTTTCAGTTTTGGATACATCTAACAGAAATATGAACAAAAGGGAACATATAGAATGGGACAAATTGCTGGTGAAACTAGAAGATTAATGGTATCTTCCAAATGGGATTGCAAAAGAATTAACCACATTAACTTTTACAAAACTGATCACATATTAGGGCATGGAAATGTTACAAATAAGTGTAAAATAACAGAAACAATGAGACAACTCAGAGGTAAAAGAAATCACAGAGATTCAATAATGGGATAAAAATGATTTTAAAAGTTAAGGACTTAAGTGGGAATTTGAAGAATCTGAAGTAGAGAAAAACAGAAAAGTTAAATGAATACTCCACAGACTAAATTCTGTTACCCTAAGTGAATCAATATCTTTTGTTTGATAGGCAGATGAATGAGGTGATGAAGGATGAGGAGAACAAGGTGAACTAGAGATGTACCTTTATCAAGACAGTGGGAGGATGGTGAAAGGAAAATAATTTTTATCAATAATAGTTGGGTCTGTATGGGAACATCATGAAAACAATAGGTGGGAAAGGAAAAGGTGCCACTAAAGACCATTCCCTTAGGGGTCAGAGGTGCATATTTATAATTAGAGAAAAGGGCATAATGGGTTTTATTTGCCCATTAGGAGACCACTCTTTCCAAGAAAAGGTTATACCACTTGAGGGTTATTTTCACATCAGGAGAGGCAATTTAATAAGAGTCTGATAGTAAGTATGGTAGATAGGTATCCATAGAAGGTACTTAATAAATATTTTTAATCGATTGACCTACTCCAATTCCCTTATTTTACAGATGAGAAAACTAGGGCTTTGAGAGAATAAGTGATTTGTTGATGGCTATTAAGTATTAGAGGTAGAATTTAATCCCAGGACTTCTGGACTTCAAGACTAGCATTCTACTCCACTACACAGAATCTCAAAGTTGAAAGCAGCTAACTAATGTTAAATTTAGGTCAACAACTTACACCACATCCCACAGTAAGCTCAAAGTGAATACATGACCAAATATAAAAGGTCATGCCAAAACAATTTAGAAAAAAAGACTACAAGGTACTATTTACAACTAAGGTTAAGCAGAGAGCTCTTAACCAAATAAAGGATAGAAGAAATCACAAAATATGAAATAATTGATTTTGATTACATGAAATTGGAAAGTTTTTTTTCAGGAACAAAATCAACATACCTAAATGAAGCAGAAAATGGTCAATTAGAGGGAAATATCTTTGCAACACTTGTTTAGAGAAGTTATATCCAAGCTATATAGGTAATTAATATAATGATATAAGAACTGAGTTACTCCACATTGAATAGTCAAAGGAGAAGAACTATGGATTATTAACATATTCATATATGAAAGACTGCTTTAACTCACTAAAATAAGAGAAATAATAAAATAAGTAAAATAGCCCTGAGATTTCACATTACAAACAGCAAACTCACCAAGAAGATAAAAGATGGAAACAGTCTATGTTGGAGAGGCTGTGGGAAAACAGGCACATTAATACACCATTGGTACAGCTGTTACACATTGGTCTGACTATTACAGAAAATAATTTGGAATTATGATAAAAGATTAACTAAAATGTCCCAATCTTCTGATCCAAAGATTCTAGTGCTAGGAATATAACCCCAAAGACAGGGGAAATGGTCCCATAAACACCAAAATATTAATAGCAGCACAGGGCTGGAATCAAAGTAGTTGCCTTTTAACTATGAAATGACTAAACAAATTGTGGTGCAAGAATATAATGGATTCTTGCTATCCTATAAGAAATGAGAACTATAAAGAGTCTGGAGAAGCAGAGGGAAGACATATGAACAGATGGAAGGTCAAATAAGTATGACTGGAAAACATATATAAAACCTGCAGCAACTTAAATGGAAAGAATGGAAAATTGGAATTTAATACAGTTAATTATAATAACCAAGCTTGACTCTGGAGAAAAGTTGACTATGGAGAAAATCTTCCATCCCTACATTGCAAAAGTAAGGAAGTACATGTGTAGATATTGCAAATATTGTCAGATAGGGTCAATTCACTTTGCTTAACTGCCTTTTTTTCTCTTCCTGTTAAACTTTTTTCTTAGAGAGGATGGCTTGCTGGTAGAGGAAAGAGGAAGGAACATATTAGTGGAAATGAAAGTGATGTAAAAACAAATAACTTGAATAAAAGCAAGACATTTTAAAAAATAATTATAATAAAACAAAAACAATAAATTTTAAATAACCTTTCTATTCCGTAAGGACTTCACACTGAGTCCTGTCCTTTCAAAACATAAACCTGCACATTTTAAGACCTATAATTGATCTTGGAATACCTGTCGTACTCTGTGACTTCAGCAAAAGACATCCTGACTATAGGATTCCTGTGTTACACTGTCCTACACCAAATGATTTTTTAGAAGGAGTCCTCTTCCAAAAATTAGTTGCAGGGGCAAGTGGCTCAGTAGATAAGAGTTCCAGGACTGGAGTTGGGAGGACTGGGATTCAAATCTGGTTTCCAACACTTCCAGCTGTGTGACTCTGGGTCAAATCACTTACCACCATTTGCCTACCCCTTGCTCTTTTGTCCTAAAGTTGTTACCAAGACAGAAAATAAAGGCCATAAAAAATATTTGCAATGAAAACTTCCAAGAGAAACTAAATTTCACTTCATATGGTCATATTCTATATTTAAATATTTTTGCATTATGAATTGAATGACCAACCATCACAAACATTTCAAGACCCAAAGAACAAAGAGACAAGATAAGAAAATGAACTTCATTTCAAGCATTTAAGTGTCTATGGGCTAGGCACTGTGCTAAGTGCTTTATGAAATATTTACAAATATCTCATTTGATCTCCATAATCATCCTCAGAGTTGGTATTAATATTATCTCCATTTTACAACTGAAGAAACTAAGGCAAACAAAAGTTAAGTGATTTGCCTAAAGTCACATAATTAAGAAGTATCTGGGGCCAAATTTAAATTTAGGTCTTCCTGAATTCAGACCTCATATTCTGTTTACTGTGCTACTTTGTTGCTTAGGTAGCCTTGAAAGGTAGTAACAAATTGCTCTTTTGGTGCCCCTTTCTATATCTTTCCTCCCTTCCCTCCAACACTTTTTAAATGTTTTTTTGAGGTACTTTATTTTCATGCCCATCACTACCTAACAATCCACTTGGCACTCATTTACCCCAGCAGACTTTGTTGTTCACTCACTTCAGTCATATCTGACTCTTTGTGGACCTTATTTGGGGTTTTCTTGGGAAAGATACTATAATGATTTGCCA
Organism: Monodelphis domestica; assembly: GCF_027887165.1. NCBI lineage: Eukaryota > Metazoa > Chordata > Mammalia > Didelphimorphia > Didelphidae > Monodelphis > Monodelphis domestica. Next base: position 63,658,240 of record NC_077232.1, on the reverse strand, counting down.
TTTCCTTCTCCAGCCCATTTTCCAGATGAGAAAATTAAGGCAAACAGGGTTAAGTGACTTGTCCAAGGTCATATAGCTAGTACATGTCTGAGGTCAGGTTTGAACTTAGGAAAAATGAATATTCCTGACTTCCAACCCTGCCCCTCTATCAATCTATGTAATCTATCTAATATGCATATACAAAATCAAGCTAAATAAATCAATACATTGACTTTACCTGAGAAGGAATTTAAGTTCTAAACTCAGGTCTATTACCTCTCTGCAAAAAAACAACAATAAAAAACAGAAAATATTTCATTCTCATCAGTCTTCTGAAGTCATAATTGGCTGCTGATTTGGTCAGAGTTCTGACCACAAAACTAATATACTAAATTTCCTGATAAGAAACTAAAATCACTTGGCTGTTCCCAAACTCTTCCATTCATTCACGTATCTCATTAATCAGCTAACATGTTGCAGGCATGGTGCTAAAGTTAGGGATACAAAGGCCAAAAAAAAGGGTCCCTGACCTTGTAGCCACCATCAATCTCTCCTTAAGAAAAGCCCAGGACATCAGTACACTCAGTGGCTTCGGTCTTTGTACCCTAAGATAATCCACAGTAATCTTGAAAGATTCATTTTTCAAATCTGCACCTCTTGTCATCGCATAGGCATAAAAGCCCAAGAACCAAGATGGCTACTCAATTTGCACTACTAAATAGGATTTGCTCCAGGGAAACAGCTTGCATCCATCTCTAGGCAGCCTGGGGGAATGCTATACTGGCCCTCTCACACAATTCCACAACTAGACTTGGCTGGCAAGGGCTCAGGGCTCAAGATGATCAGAGGTGGAAGGGTTTCTGCCTGGCATTGCATCCTGGAAAGTATTAAAATGTGGAAAAACTTCTCATCCCAGCACCACATGGCTCTTACTGATGTTGAATCAAACATCCAATGGCTCAGATTGCAGAATTCAGTTAAATCAACAAGTATTCAGTGAGACCTATCATGTGCTTAGTAGGACGCTAAACAACTACTTCATTAAGTCTAAATTTAGCTTTCTGAAAAGAGTAGACAAATTGAATCTCCTTCAAAGACTATGGACAATGATTTTGGTTTTACTTGGCCTCTTTAAATACCACCCTTCATATAAGGCATACAGATGGAAAGTGTCTCCAATCCTGAAATCAATGGAATTTCCAGACCAAGATGAGTCTGAATGAACCATGCCAGACCCTAAAGCATGCCAAAGTCTATGACAAGGCAGTAGCAAAGTCTGGTGGAAAGAGCTCTGGGATAGTAGTGAGGTTTTAAAAATAAGGTTCTGATTTCTCTATCTTGCCATCACCTAGGTATAAAATCTTAGAAAAAGCAAAAACTCTATAAAAGTCTCTTCCTTCCTAAGATAGAAATAAGCATTCCTGGGATGGGGGTGAGGGTGGGGGGAACTACTTTATAGGACAAAGAAATGAATATACAAAACAGTCTTTGAAAGATGGGGTGGGGAGAGGAATCCCTAATGGAGTCACTTGTAGGAACTGAGAAACTGGCATTGAGTGCCTCAGTATCCATAGTTAAAGCAACAACTTAGCATTCAACCAAGTTGGTTACTAGTACTGCTCTTACCTTATATCTTGGTTCTAGGTCTTCTCTTGTTCCTTAGGACCAAGTCTTTACCCTAATCCCCATAAATGGGTCTCTGGCTGGTTCCTGATCCATGCCTTTTCCCCAATTATTTAAATCATTGTCTTGATTCACCCTAGATAGTACCTCAGAATTATTTCTAGCCTAAGGCCTTCTCTTGCTCCCTTCTTCAAACTGTCCTGGTGACAGCAAAGGAAAGTAATAAATGTTGGAAGGGATGTAGCAAAATTGGGACATTAATACATTGCTGGTAGAATTGTGAATTGATCTAGTCATTTTGGAGGGCAATTTGGAACTATGCCCAAAGGGCGCTAAAAGACTGTCTGCCCTTTGGTCCAACCATAGAACTGCTGGGTTTGTACCCCAAAGAGATAATAAGGAAAAAGACTTGCACAAGAATATTCATAGCCACACTGTTTGTGGTAGCAAAAAATTGGAAAATGAGTGGATTCCCTTCGATTAGGGAATGGCTAAACAAACTGTGATATATGTTGGTGATGGAATACTATTGTGCTTGAAAGGAATGATGAACTGAAGGGATTCCATGTGAACTGGAATGACCTCCAGGAACTGATGCAGAGTGAAAGGAGCAGAACCAGGAGAACATTATACACAGAGACAGATACACTGTGGCACAATCAAATGTAATGGACTCTTCTAAACTAGCAGCAATGCAATGATCCAAGACAATTCTGAGGGACTTTTTAGAAAGAACACTAACCACATTCAGAGGAAGAATTGTGGGAATAGAAACACAGAAGAAAAACAACTACTTGATCATGTGGGTCAATGGGGATATGATTGGGGATGTAGACTAAATGATCACCCTAGTGCAAATATCAACAATATGGAAATAGGTCTTGATCAATGACACATGTAAAACCCAGTGGAATTGCACATCAGCTATTGGAGGGGGTTGGGAGGAGGGGAGGGAAAGAACATGAATCTTGTAGCCATGGGAAAATATTCTAAATTAACTAATTAAATAAAATTTTCTAAAAATCTAAAAAAAAAAATCTGTCCTGGTGACTTAAGCAGTGTCCTAAACCCAGGTTCTTGTAGCTGCTGCCTCCTTGATATGGTCACCTACCATCTTCCTGTTGATGCCACCATGATTCCAATGAGATATATATCCACTGCACCCTTCAGACTCCTTTGACCTGTCTGAGCCTTCTTGTATTGCTTCTAAGAACTTCACTGGCCTCATGGACACATCAATAATTCTGTTATTCAGAAGAGGATGATATGACTGTGGGAAGGAACTTTAATAGATTATCTGGTCCAACACCCTCATTATACAGATGAAGAAAACAAGGCAAAAAAATCAATCATCAAGCTTTGATTAAGTACTTACTGTCTTGCTTTGGCATTGTGCCCAGCCCAGGAGATATACACACACAAAAATCAAGCAGTTTCTGCCCTCAAGGAGTTTACATTCTAAAGGAAGACACAATATAAACATATATATATATATATATATAAGTATGTACACAGTGTATAAAAATTAATACAAAGCAGAAGGGGAAGGGCAGAGCCAAGATGGCAGCTTAATAGCAGCAAAAGCTGGAACCACTCTGAGAATCATTCCAAACAAAGCAGAAGGGATAAATCAGAAAAGGCTAATTTATATACAAAGGTCTTGTAGATTGAGAGCCAGACCTAGAGGTAGGAGATCCCAGGTTCAAATCTGGTCTCAGACACTACCTAACTGTGTGACTCTGGGCAAGTCATTTATCCCCCATTACCTAATCTTTCCCATTCTTCTCCCTTGGAACCACTACACAATATTTATTCAAAGACAGAAGGTAAGGGTTTAAAAAAAAATCCTTATAGACTTGAGCTGAGCCTTGAAGGAAACCAGGGATTTCAAGAGCTAGAGGAGAGGGAGGAATACATTCCAGACATGGAGGATGGCCATTGCAAAGGAACAGAGCCAAAATATGCATGTACAGAACAACAAGCAGACCAATATGGCCATGTTGCAAAGAGTTACATTATACAAATATTGGAAAGGTAATGAGGGACCAGATAGATCATGAAGAAGTTTCATTAGGAAAACACCCAAGTCATAGAGCTGAGTAATGGCAGTGCCAGGTCCCTTTGATTCCAAATCTATTACATTTTATTACATTGTACATACTGTACAGTACTGCCTCTGTCCCTAGATCCCAGACCATCTTGGCTATTGTCTTTCTGGTCCAACCCAAGGTTGATTGAGGCCTGATGCTGATGCTTGGCAAGTCTAGGATGGTTGTTGGGTTGCCATTTTCCTTACACAAAATCATCCTAACAGTAATAGTTTGTGAAAGACCTATATATGATATCAAGTTAAGTTTTCTCTGTTGATGCAACAGAGAGGTATTTCTTGCCTGCCAGTTCAGGCCCTATCCATAAGAATTTAGGATAAGAGCAAAAACATTCCTGACTCTTAACACTTTCTGAAAAACCCAAATTCCTCCATCATCAAATACCAAATTTATTTGTCTGGTACACAGCATGGCCTAAAACCAGCAGTTGAAGGCCTGGATATCTCCTACAGACTAAGGGCAATGTATACACATACACAAATGATTTTACAAGCAGAAAAGTTTATGCCCTGTAATGTAAATTATTGAATCCTTCCTTGTAGAACCCACAAGTATCCCCCAACAAATCCACACTTCAGCTGTTATATCAGAAATTAGCTCTTTATCATGGGATCTACCAATGAAGAGGCAGCTAAATTTTACCACTGTTAACAAATCTAAGATTTTCTATCTGCTGGGCCACCTACCTGCCCTGGAAGAGAGTTGACCTCAGCAATTAAGAGTCAAGCAGTGGAGATAAGCCCTCTCTGGGAGCCTTGCTTAGCAATCTCACCATCAGAGACACTGAAAAGCGGGAAGGGGGAGGAAGTGACAGTGTTTTAAAGACTCTACACAAGAGAAAGACTTTTAAGATCCAGGAATTCCAGAGGGGAAAGTAGCATGTACCACATGTATTCCTTATGTGCATGCCTCAATACAGTTGTACTCTTAAGTTTATTCCCATGAATACCATGGATTCTGTGTGTATTTGTAGAAGAATCAGTCCCAGGTTTATGGTGGAAATGTTTTGTAGTTAGTATTCTTACCATGCCATTTTAATAAATTCCTTTGCTAGGAGCTAATTGTGTCTACTGTCTGATTGTTAATGAGAAGCACACTGGTGGGTACTTAGGAGCTACAATTTTAGGAGTGAGTACTTCCCTTATACCTCAGAAGTAATCATTCTCTCCCTTCTGTTCTGAAACCCAACTTGCAAGTCTGCAAATGCTGAATTGGGGTAATACATCAAGGGTGATACACTAGGCAGAACTTGGGCAAGAAATACTGGATCCCCTATGCATTTTCAGTATTCATTAGAAAGACTCTCCATCGGAAATCTCATCTGCAATCTGGTTTTCCTTTGATGCCCAGACCCACTGCAAGGACCCACTAGGGAAAGAATACCTAATACAAGGTCCATAAACCTCAAAGGGGCTTATGGGAAAATTCTGGAATATCTGTGAACTTGGATGGGAAAAATTATATCTTTTTTTCACTAAAATTTAACTTTTCCTCCAATTATAAATAATTTTAAAAGGATTATTCTAAGGGGTTCAAATGCTTTGCCAGACTACCAAAGGGGTTCATAACAAACACAGAAGGTTAACCCCTGAACTCAAGTAGAATTCAAATTATTTTTCTTATTTTGTTCCAAATTGTAATTGAACCATCAGACGTCTGGAGTATTTCCTCTATAAGCCAGACATGTTTCTATGAGACCATTTGCTTGGTTGACTGCTTATATATTGATATTTTCTGTTTTATCATATCCCATTATTAGTGTAGAAACCATTATGAGAAATATGGATGCTATACTCCCAGAACCAGTATAAAGCAATTTGTCTAGAACACACTATGGGAGCTCCTTCACATCCATACTTTTCACTTTTGAGCAGACTTGGACAGCCAGCCTTACTAATATTCCAGTGGTCAAGGTTGCTTGTCTGAGATCCTTATGGACTAGGACAAAATGTTCCTGATAACCCAGAAAAAAATCAGGTGTTCAATTCAAAGGAAGACTCCCTTTATAGGAACCCTACATTTCTTTGGGGCATTCTGAATTTGTTTTCCTTTTGACTTAACCTGCTGTACAGGAAAGGATGCAGTTGGAACCTCATTTGGGTTATTCCATGTATTGTAGGGTTGCAATAAAGATATTTCAGGTGTCTTAGATGTTGAAAGGACCCAGAGCAAAATTTTTCCTGGCTCTCTGGTTGAATTGCCCTAAAATTTTCAGGGATCTCTGGAGAAATTTTAGGTGCCCTATCTGCCATCCAATGGAATTTTCACTTAGGACCTATAGGTCATGTGTCTTGTCCAAGGTCACAAAGGCATCCAGTGAAAGAAATGATACTAGAAGTCCTCTAATTCCAGATCACACATTCTTTCCACTGTCCCACGCTGCTTGTCTATTTCCAGATTATCTGTCCACGTTACTTAGACTTTGCCACAAAGCATCCCAATTGGCAACAGAAACAGAAAATGTTTAACTGGGTTGGGGGGACAGTTTGTTCCCCTCCCTTAGAATATAATACTAGATGAAAGGTACAGACATCTAGTGATCAATTCCTTTACAAAGAATGAAGTCATTCCTCTGGTGGAATCAAAGAAAACTTTGCTTACACACTCATTCATATCCACTCTCATTCTCTCTCTCTCTCTCATTTTCTCTCTCTCTCTCTCTCTCTCTCTCTCTCTCTCTCTCTCTCTCTCTCTCTCTCTCTCTCTTTCTCTCTCTCTCTCTCTCTCTCTCTCTCTCTCTCTCTCTTTCTCTCTCTCTCTCTCTCTCTCTCTCTCTCTCTCTCTCTCTCTCTCTCTCTTCTCTCTCTCTCTCTCTCTCTCTCTCTCTCTCTCTTCTCTCTCTCTCTCTCTCTCTCTCTCTCTCTCTCTCTCTCTCTCTCTCTCTCTCTCTCTCTCTCTCTCTCTCTCTCTCCACAGAGATACCACCCAAGCTCAAAATCTTTAGAGCTGTGCAAAAGTGGAATGGACTGGCCCAAAAGCTGGTAGGTCCCCATCTGCCCCTTCCATCATTGCAGATCTTCACACAGATGCTGGACTACACCATGGGTCAGATGTACTGTAAAGAAAATTCCTGCTCAGGTAGATGTCAACTCTGACAATCTATGATGCTGTAATATCTAGATAGAAGTAACAGGGTGGATGCTTCTAGTAATTCAATTCAATCCTATAAATATTTACAGATGTAGTATTAGGTTCTGAGGATAAAAGGCAAAAATCAAAGGACAAAACATCTGAATGCAGGCATACAACATATTCAGAAATAAGTATAAGAAGGTCATTTGAGAAGGTAACAACCAGAGAATTACGGAAGGATTCACAAAGGAGCTGGCACCTGAATTGAACCTGGAAAACAAATGAGAATTCTGAGAAGCAGAAGTTAGGAGTGAGGGCATTTCAGGCATTGAGAACAGATTGTGCAGATACATGGAGATGGGAGATAGAAGGTCAGGTTCACGGAAAAACTTGTAAGCTAGTTTGGCTAGAACATAAAGCAGAATAATATGAAATAAAAGTGGAAAAAGTAGAGGTGGGGAAGAGAGCCAGACCTAGCCTGAAGAGTTTAGAGGCATCAGGGAAGTAGTGAGAATTTTCCACCAGAGGAGTGATATGGTCAGATCTGTGCCTAAGGAAGATCACTTTGGCAGCTAAGTGGAAGAAGAAATGGAATCAGAAAGAGAAATTAGGTGGTTATTATGTTAATCTAAGTCAAAGCTGATGGAGGCCCTACATAGCCTTATGGTTTTACGAAAGTAAAGGTGGCACAGATGCAAGAGAAGTCAAGTAGGTAGAATTGAGAATATCAGACAATTAGAGACGGGAGAGTGGAGAGTAAGGAGGAGAGAACAGAAACAGGTAAGGAGGGACAAGCTTAGGGGGAAAGTTAAGATTTATTTTGGACATCTGAGTTTGAGAAGCTCAAGGAATACCCAGAGAGAAATAGCTAGCAGACAGCTGGCAAAGAAGGGCTGGAGTTAGGATAAAATTAAGCCAAGCTATGTAGATCTGGAAGTCACCAGAGTAGAAATAATAATGGAAATCGTGGAAGTTGATGAGATCATCAAAAGGACTGAGGATAAAATAGTAAGAGAAAGCTTATGCTCTGGCCACATGGATGGGAGTAACTAACTTTTAAAATGTTGAGTCTTAGGAAAGACTCTTAGGAAAGTTCATATCTCTCAGGAAAGTCCAAATATTCGCTAATAGACTATTCTCTAGCCAGTAAGAAAGTTTATTTGTGTAAATCCACCTTGTTCCCCATGCCTGGAATACTCCCTCTCTTCATTTCTACCTATTGGCTTCCCTGGATTCCTTCAAATCTCAACTAAATGCTTATCTTCTACAGGTGTCCAATAAATGCTTGTTGATTAGATTAGATAAGAAAGAAAGCCTAGAACAGTAGAGTCTTGATGACATTCATGACTAGAGAATGGAAGAAAGATAATGCAAAGGAGCCCATAAAGGAGAAAAGAAAGTCAAGGAAGCCAAAAGAGAGGGCTAATGGAGAGTGTAAAAAGTTACTGAAAGCACTAATACACTGTGGTATAATCGAACGTAATGGACTTCTCCATTAGTGGTGGTGTAATATCCCTGAACAACTTGCAGGGATCCAGGAGAAAAAAACACCATTCATAAGCAAAGGATAAACTATGGGAGTGGAAACACCGAGAAAAAGCAACTGCCTGAATACAGAGGTTGAGGGGACATGACAGAGGATAGACTCTAAATGAACACTCTAATGCAAATACTATCAACAAAGCAATGGGTTCAAATCAAGAAAACATCTAATGCCCAGTGGACTTACGCGTCGGCTATGGGGGGTGGGGGGGGAGGAAAAGAAAATGATCTATGTCTTTAACGAATAATGCTTGGAAATGATCAAATAAAATATATTTAAAAAAAGAAAAAAAAAAGTTACTGAAAGCCCCAGAAGAGGAAGACTAAAAAAAAAACCCCACCCAAACTCGAAGTTAAGAGATCCTCTTGGAGAGAACAGTTTTAGTAGAATGAAGGAGGGTGGTAAAGGCAAAAATGATTTCTAGGAACCTGGAAAAACAAGCAGAGATATAGGATGTAAAAACAAGGAGAGAAATTTGAGGAGATGGCTTATGACCACCTGGCCATCTTTGTAAGCAGCAGAGAAAAAGTCAGTAGAGAGGGAAAGATTGAAAGGAGTGAGAAGGAGGGAATTATTGATGGGGAAACTCCTGGAGGAGATGGGAAAGGCTAGGATCATGGCACAAATTTCTAAAGGGATCAATTTGATGAAGAGAAGGGCCACCTTTTTATCTCTTCCTCAAAGATTAAGTCAAAGACAGAGATAATGGGTGAACATGTACCAGGGCTTTGAGGTGTGGGGTTGGAGAGTTGAGAGAGCTGAGGATGGATGGCATTGGTTTTTCAATCAAGTAGGAGGTCATCTTTGTGATGGAAATAGGTAGGATTTTAAGGGAAAACTTAGTCATTAGAGCTACAGAGTGAAATGGGCTACTCTAGGATGTCTTCAAGCAAAGCCTGAATGATCAATTTTCAGGTAGCAGAGGAGATTCTTGCCTGGACTAGGTTAGGTAGTCTTTAAAGTTACTTCCTACTCATCTGTGATTTTTTGTCACCTGCTAAGAAAAAGCAAATTGGGTGAGGCAGGGAGGCACAGGGACCTGACAACTGGAATAGCCACTCATAAAATATAATAGTCAATCATGGGAAATGCAAAAGCCCAGCTGAGATCAGAAAATACGAATTTCTAAGTGATACCACCAACATGCCTATGTCTTCCTACAGTCATAAGAAGCATAGGAATAGCAATAGAAAAGACAGAGACTGGAAAAGACACAAGATGAGTAGAATATAGTATTGCTGTAATGGTCAACTATACCAATGTGAGTGAAAGGACCAAAGATCCAGAAATTGCGGTGTAAAAACCATTCTGCATATTTCAGTTTCAAATGCCAAATGAAAAGGAGAAAAAAGGACAGAATATTACACAGTGATTAAAAACTATCTTATTCTGTTTTTCAACTATATTTTATCTACTTTCCACACTGCTTATCCAAATAAGACTCTTTCCAAATGATGGGAAAAATGAAGACTGATAACCTCCCCCTTCATTTCTTCTAAGAAATAAGACACTTTGGACCCTTTTCTGTCCCCTGGAAAGAAGCAAAGTGGATCAGTGTGAGAAAATGGGAAACATGAGTACAGATTGTTCTCTATACTATGAGTCTATAAAGGCACTTTCATATCAAGAAGGAAGAGCAAAAGAAAACCACTCAGAAAAAGACTTTTCTCTGGGATGAGTCAGGTCTGATGAAAGCCAGGGATGGGGAGTGATGAGGGGAAATCTGTAGCTCCAGATGAGTTACTAACCTTTCTCTGAGTAGAATCTACTTTTCATTTTTCCTGAGCACTAGAAATCAAAGGAGTGGAAGGTAGAAGAGGGAAAAAGGGGGCTTTGCTGACACTCAAGTCTTTGGGTAACATGAAGTTGGGGGTCACCATGCCTCCTGAGTTGTGATTACATCACAGCAAATATTAGGGAAGGGATGTGGCACTGTGGAGATTACACAATTCATTTAGCAAACATTTATTATGTGCCTAACAGAAGCAGAGCCCTCTTTGAGGCATGAGGATTCAAAGCCTATTTAAAATGCTAAATTACTGGTGGTAAAGAGCTGATGTGGAGTTCTAGTAATAGAAGGTACAAAGAGGAAGCCATGATGTGCATAAAAAATTTTGGGTTACATAGTGATAAATAAGAAAGGCAAAGGGAAATTGAGCAAAAAAACATTTTTTTTTTAAGCATGGCTTCCTATCTCACCCATGCTGAAAGCACATTGGCCACTCACAGACCTGATCTCACTACTGATGGGCACAGGAGTTTTGACCAGCTCTACAAGAAGGTCTACTCCTCCTTAGGTAGCCTGGTGGCCTCCTACCAAACCCCCCAGGGGCTCATCATACTGATTCTGGGCATCCTAACCCTAACTTTAGGGCACTATCTATAGCATCACCTAGCTGTCCACTATCTCTTTTCCATTTTTCAATAGCTCTCATTGTTTGAAAGTTGTTTCTGTTATAGACTACATTTCTTTTTTGTAACTTTCCCTCACTGATCCTAGTTTTACCCTGCAGGAACGCCACTTCCACATAAAGATTCTCACTATTTGAAGATAGTTACGCTGCAACATCCCCTCTCCCCCCATCTTGAATTCTTCAGGCTAAAACATCCCCTGGTTCTTCACTCAACCCTGATATATAGCCTGAGCTCAAAGCTCTCACTTCATCTTCCTGTTTGCCATCCTCAGGATACTCTCTAGCTTTTCATATTCTTACTTTTTCAGCATTATAGCCCACATGCCATTTGACTAGGGGAGAGTACAGTAATATTCTCCTCTCTAGTCCTAGACATGTTCATCCTAAGATTACATTAACTTTTTTTGTAATCATATCACACTACTGACTCCCACTGAGCTTACACAAAAAAAAGTGAACTCTTACTCTACTAGTGTCAAGATCTCTTGGAATGATGACATGGAGTGGGGACCTCCCACAGGGGCAGCAGCCAGGTGGCTTAGTGGATTGAGAGCCATGGCTAAGAGATGGAAGATCTTGGATTCAAATCTCGTAGCTGTGTGACTCACTGCCTGGCCCTTACCACTTTTCTGCCTTGAAATCAATACATAGTATTAATTCTAAGATGAAAGGTAAGGTGTTTTTTTTTTTTTAAATAATGCCATGGACTTGGGGTCAAGAAGACCTGGGTCCAAATCCCTCTTTACTCCTCACTGGCTGTGTGATCACTTTCTCTCAGTTTCCTTATCTATAAAATGGAGTATATGGATTTGATGGACTTCCACCTCTAAAATCTATGCTCAACAATTCTATTGTCTTGTGTGTTAGCTATAATTCCCAGATCTGGGTCCTTTGCAAATCTGATACACATTCTGTCCATATATTTACTCATGCCACCAATTAAAATTTTAAATAGTTGAAGGAACAAGCACAGCTCATAGGGTACTCTAGTAGAGGACTCCTTTCAAGGAGATGTCAAGCCATTAATAACTATTTTTCTCTTTTGGTCTGTCCATTCTACCCCTACAGAATCCATCTTATTGTCTTCTCTTGTAGCCTCCATATAGACATCGATTTTAAAAATAAGAATGGAAGAGAAAATCTGTGCAATACAGTTCTCAAATCTAGATAAAATTAAGCTTATGTATATCAAATGAAATAATATTTCTTAAAACCAATGTAACTAAAATCAGAAGGGAAGCAACAAATTGGGAAACTATCTTCATAAAAACCTCTGACAAAGGTTTAATTATTCAAATTTACAAAGAGCTAAATCAATTGTACAAAAAATCAAGCCATTCTCCAATTGATAAATGGGCAAGGGACATGAACAGGCAGTTCTCAGCCAAAGAAATCAAAACTATCAATAAGCACATGAAAAAGTGTTCTAAATCTCTTATAATCAGAGAGATGCAAAATCAAAACAACTCTGAGGTATCACCTCACACCTAGCAGATTGGCTAACATGACAGCTATGGAAAGTAATGAATGCTGGAGGGGATGTGGCAAAGTGGGGACACTAATTCATTGCTGGTGGAGTTGTGAATTGATCCAGCCATTCTGGAGGGCAATTTGGAACTATGCCCAAAGGGTGATAAAAGACTGTCTGCCCTTTGATCCAGCCATAGCACTGCTGGGTTTGTACCCCAAAGAGATAATAAGGAAAAAGTCATGTACAAGAATATTCATAGCTGCGCTCTTTGTGGTGGCCAAAAATTGGAAAATGAGGGGATGCCCTTCAATTGGAGAATGACTGAACAAATTGTGGTATATGTTGGTGATGGAATACTATTGTGCTAAAAGGAATAATAAAGTGGAGGAATTCCATGGAGACTGGAACAGCCTCCAGGAAGTGATGCAGAGCGAAAGGAGCAGAACCATGAAAACATTGTACACAGAGACTGACACACTGTGGTACAATCGAAGGTACACTTCTCCATTAGTGGCGATGCAATGTCCCTGAACAATCTGCAGGGATCTAAAAAACACTATCCACAAGCAGAGGATAAACTGTGGGAGTAAAAACATCGATGAAAAGCAACTGCTTGACTGCAGGGGTGGAGGGGATATGACTGAAGAGAGACTCTAAATGAACACTCTAATGCAAATACCAATAACATGGAAATGGGTTTGAACCAAGAACACATGTGATACCCAGTGGAATTGCGCGTCAGCTATGGGAGAGGTGGGGGGTGGGGGGGAAGAAAAGAAAATGATTTTTGTTTCCAATGAATAATGTTTGGAAATGACCAAATAAAACAATGTTTAAAAAAAAAAGAAAGAAAGAATATTTCTAAAGTATTTGGCATAGTAAGTGCCTAGCATATAGTCAGTCCTTATAAATGTTTTATTCCTATATACATACATATATAGTAATATTATAATGATATATCATTTATGTATGTAATAGACATACATATAAACACACACATTTTCCTTGTCCATTAGTCTTGTGACACTGTCAAAAAGGAAAGCGAAATATTATATGACATGTTCTTCTGGCAGCCAGGCAGTCTTTTGAAGATCACTACTTCTAGCTGTTCTAGAATATTGCAAGGAGACAAAGTTGAGTTTACAGGACTACCCTGGCAGACTCCATTCTCTTCCCTTTTTAGGTAAATTGGGATATCTGTCCTTCTCCAAATTCTTTCATTTCCCAATATACTTCTCCCTATCCCCACCCCTGGTTATCTTTATTAATAAAACAGAGCAGCCACGTCTGACAGCAAATGCAATGTTAACATGGCTTTGGTCCTCTACTCTCTACAAACAGGGATGCGGTGCTTCTTTATCTTTCCCTTAGAGATCATTTAATGAAATTTTCTCCTTTTACAGATGAGGTTAGATGATTTGCACAAGATGTCTTGGGTCTTCTGACCCAGTATCCAGGGTTCTTTCTACCACACTAAGGCTGAGGGATGTCCATCTACATGCTGAAGGTATCCATACTTCTAACACAAGGAACAATCTGTAGAATTAGGATCGGGGGCTCTCAAAAAGGTAAAAATAAAGTAAGAGCAGCAACCAATACTAAAATAACAGCATTTGATATAATGGGACTAAAAAGGGAGAATCTAAAACCTTTAGCTCTAGCCTTGATGGACTTGGCTTCAGTTTCTCAAAACAAACAAACAAACAAACAAACAAAATCACTGCAGCTGCCCCTTAGACTAGAGACTGCTGGGTCTTTCTGGTAGCCAGCCTACCTGGTTAGTCATATTATCTCCAATATAGACTTTCAAACTGGAGCAAGAAGTGGCATGTCAGTCTTTACATATAGAACAGAGAAGGTGTTTTATGAACACTTACTGCTTCACTGAGGGAGGTAGCAAGGACATAAATGGAAATAAGGCCAGCCTCGGAGTAAAGGGACCCACGTTCAGGTCAAAATTTGACCATTAGCTCAGTTATGACTTTGGAAAAATCTTCACTATTTGGAGGCTCTTTCCTAATCTGTAAAATTAGAAGAGATGCCTTCTAAATCCCCTTCAGTCTCTACAATTCCATGTATCTATGTATGATGGTTTTTACCATATGTACAACTAGTTCATGGTTAAAGAACTTATAAAGAGACAATTTATTGGGGCAGATAGGTAGCACAGTGGACAGAACACCAGGTCTGGAATAAGGGGAATATGGATTCAAATTTGGTCTCAGACATTTCCTAGCCATGTGATCCTGGGAAATTGACTTAAAACCATTTGCCCAGCTCTTGCCCTTCAATTTTAGTTGTTATTAAGACAGAAAGTAAGGGGGAGGCGAGTGTGTGGGTGTTTAAGAGACAATTTAGGGGGTGTCTAGGTGGTTCAGTGGATTGAGTGCCAGGCCCAGAGACTGGAAGTCCTGAGTTCAAATCTGATCTCAGACACTTCCTAGCCATGTGATTTTGGGCAAATTATTTAATCCCCATTGCCTAGCCCTTACTGCTCTTCTGCCTTTGAACCAATACAAAGCTTTTATTGATTCTTAGATAGAAGGTAAGGGTTGTTGTTTTTTTTAAGATTTTTTTTTAAGGAGGACTTAAAGAACATTGTAAAAGTCTTATATAATAAAGGCAGTTTCTGAGATTCAAGAAGATCCTTGTCCTGGGACCCATGGTCACTTTTACTTTAGAATTAAGAAACAAATTTCCCCTACATTTTGCCCTCATATATGAGCAGCATTAAAACTCAAACTCTTGAGGGCAGCTAAGTGGCTCAGTGGATTGACGGCCAAGCCTAGATATGGGAGGTCTTGTGTTCAAGTGTGGCCTGAGATACTTCCTAGCTGTGTGGCCCTGGGTAAGTCACTTAACCTCCACTGTTTGGCCCATACTGCTCTTCTGCCTTAGAACCAATATACATTATTGATTCTCAGACAGAAGGTAAAGATTAAAAAAAAAAACAAGCTTCTTCTTACCTCAGTATTGAAAGATACATAGAAAATCAAACCCCAGTAAAGTCAATTCTATAGTCTAAATCTAACTGGAAACTCTGGGGCTTAGAAAGAGCAATGTCAAGGAAAGCAGGCACCCTAGGGTAAATACACAGTCTGGTACTGTTGTTCCACGTGTCTTGTGTGCTTAAAAAGATTACAGACACCCTAAGGGGCCATATGTCATTACTTTTCTATAGTTATCCACCACTTGCCTCCCTGTACATTTCAAAGACAAAAGGGGGGTGGGGGGGAATGATGAGTGTTTTAAAGAAAACCATTTTGCTCTCCAAATTAACACATGAAACACCAGAACTGTCTTATGACATCTTCTTACCACTATGATCCAAAGTAATAGTTATATAGCAAACTGGGCAAAGCACAGAAACATGTTCAGTTCTAGGGTTTTTCCAGCCTTCATGATGTTCCTTCATTTAAATAATTTTGCCTTCATAGTTATCCCCCAACCTAGGGCAGCATCACGCTGGGGAATGGGTCAGGTCTAGCTGTTTGTTATCATTACTTTTTTGTGGAAAGCAGATGTTTAAGTTGTTTGTTGGATGAGAGACTGAAGTCCCTAGTTCCCCAACACAGAACTAGGCAAAAATTCTCTGTTACTGAAAAATCCTGGATACTACGGTCATGAGAATTCCTGGACAGATAGATATCACATCAAAGAACTTATCCCACACAGATGCTCTAAGGTGTCTATCTATACAAGAAGGACATGGAAAATGAAATCCTCCTCCTCAGCCCCCGAACATCTAGAAACCTAATCCTAATCATACACATTTTTCCATTGTTCAGTTTTGTTAAATTCTTTGTAACCCCATGTGGGACTTTCTTGGCAAAGATACTGAAGCAATTTGCTATTTCCTTCTCCAACTCATTTTACAGATGAAGAAATTGGGGCAAACAGAGTTAAGTGACTTGCCTAGGGTCACATAGCCCGTAAGTGTCTGAAGTCATATTTGAACTCACAGAGATGAATCATCCTGACATCCAGCACTCTATCCACTGTGCCACCTAGTTGTCCTAAATGTGTGCATAGAAATGTCCAAGTTTGAGGAAGTCATTGTACCTGAAATTGACTGCTCTGAATATTTAGTATAAAAATGACCCAAAGCAATGACAGAGATTCTAATAGAGCAAAGGTTCAAGTTAAAGAAGCAGGGGAAACTGGCATTTTCTCACTTCCCCTCTGCTTCCTTGCTATAGAATTCTTTTCTTTCCTGTTATTTCCTCCTAGGCTGTGATAAAAAAAAAAATGGTAGAACCAATTGGAAAGCCATAGAAACATAGCATTTCAGTATTGCAAGGGACTCCAACAGCTATGTAGTCCAATTCATACTTGAAAATTACCCATACTTGCCAATATCCACCAAGGGATGCAGAGGAATTGAAAGTTTTAATGGCCACTTCCTCATTGGCTATTCACCAGTTAGAAATGTCTTGGGATGTTCAAGAGAGGGTCTGAATCATGAGCCCCCAAAATTGTCTATTTCTGAATCTGCACAAGGGGCCTTCCTGGTCTTTGATCACCAGGAGAGATCATTGGCCAATTAATTTATTGGTTAATACTAGCCTAATCAATAATTTATTTTATTATTCAGAAGAAAAAAAGAGGAAAAAACACAGCCAGTAAGTAAGTAGTGATCCAGATTTTACAAACAAACCTCCAATGAGGAGAAGCTCCACTACTTCCTCAGTCAACCCATTCTACTTTGGAAAAGTTCTAACTGTCAGTAAGTTTGTCCAAACAGCAAGCCACAGATTGCTTCTTGGGAAGCTCTACTCATTGCTCTTGGTTCTTCTTTCTGGGACCAAACAGAACAAATGTAATAATAATAACAATAATAATGATAACTAACATTTATATATGTGTGGTTTGCAAACTGCTTTTATATATATATATATATATATATATGTATATATATATATATATATATATATATATATATAAACTCATTTGGTCCATACAACAAACCTAGGAGGTAGCTGCTATTATTATCTCCATTTTTACAAATGAGGAAAATGAGGGGGCAGAAGTTAGGTGACTTGCCCAGGATCACAGAGTTAGCAAAATGTCTGAGAAATTCAGGTGTTTTTAACTTCAAATTCATCACTCTTTACACTGTCTGTATTCTACATGGGGTATGGGTAGCTACCTAGCATAGTGGATAGAGAGAGGGACCTGGAATCAGGAAGAACTGAGTTTAAATCCAGCTTTAGATACTAAGTGACCCTGAGCAAGTCACTTAATCCTGTTTACCTCAATTTCTTCATCTGTAAAATGAACTGGAAAAGGAAATGGCAAACCACTCCAGTATCTTTGTCAAGAAAATCTTAAATGAGGTCATGAAGAGTAGGCTACAACTAAAAAAACCTAAACAACAAAAATGATTTGTTCTTTGATTTGCTCATTCTTTAGGATCACATTTTCAGTTGTTTTGTTTTTTTTAAAACTCTTATCTTCCATCTTGGAATCAATACCATGTATTGCTTCCAAGGCAGAAGAGAGGTAAGGGATAGGCAATGGGAGGTTAAGTAATTTGACCAGAATCACAAAGCTAGGAAGTATCTGAAGTCACATTTGAACCCAAGACTTCCCATCTCTAGACCTGACTCTCAATCCACTGAACCACCCCATTAGCTTTTGATCTATGCTTTCAAGACACTTTATTTAATGTAATAAAAAAATGCATTTAATATTTTTGTTTTTCTACATTTGGTTGTGAGACTTTTTTATACCATGACACACTGACTTAATGTTTTTTAATATCTGTTATAATGAATGGCTTTTGCTGAGTTGGAAAGAAAAGAAGGCTATATTTGGAAATGGCTGTGATGTAAAAGGAAAAGGCACCCATAAAACTTCAAACCAGAGACAAATTTTTTACAAAATAAAACAAAATGAGGGGTTGAAAGAGATGACCTTCCAGATCTAACATTCTATCATTTATATGGAAATTGAGTGTGGGTGTGCAAGCACAGGTCTCAAGTTCAAAGAGGGCTTTTTGTTTTGGTCCCTGTTTTTGTTTTTTCAGGGAAAGGCCTATTTATATAGAACTAGATCACCACTTTCTGATATGACAGTGTTTTCTCACTATACTGTGGTCTGAACCTGCTCATGCCAAATATGAGCTAGAGTCCCAGAAGAAATGAGGGCTTGGATGGCCCCTTTGTCTTCACTGGAGGTCTGTCTATCTCCCCCTACAATCTACACAATGATACTTTCTGTGCCAACTACATACATCCTTGCTGTAAACATTCTGGTCACTTGTCCTAGAGAAAAGATCTGAAAGGGCCATACACAGATACTCTTGACCAGCAGAAAGCTCAATCTAAAGTGGTAAAATATCTTTGGTTTCTCCTAAGGAGTGACTCTCCCTGGACTGCTTCAGAGCAAAGAGGAGGAAGACAAAGGAAGAAGATGAACCCAATGAATCTCGATAGTTCAGGGGGACCGGAAGAAGGTCAGGACTAGAAGACGAAACAGAGAAAGGAGGAAGAATCCATTTTTAATAGGTTTTAAGAAGTAAGGGCTTTCAGTAATAAAAGTTTTGTGGACCAGTAAAATTTTGTCAGACCACAAACATCTGATGGTAGAACAAAGCAGACACAGATATTATTTTGTCCAATCCTCTCATTTTATAGGTGAGGAAAATAAAGCCCAGATGTCTTAACCAATGTCACAGAGTTAGGAAAGGGGGCAGGGTTGGATAAAGGCTCCTGACTTCCTATTCAGGGCTCCTTCTACTACCCCACACTTTCTCATTCAGGATCCCCCTGGGCTGGATTTTTCCTCAACCTAGGTGGTGAATTTGGCATGGACATAGACCCAGATCAATTAGCCTTCTGGGAGAATTTGTGGGCTCATGATGAAGAGCCAGTTCTCAGGGTATATAATATTTGAATCCAAACTTGAGACTCAAAGA
Organism: Monodelphis domestica; assembly: GCF_027887165.1. Classification (NCBI taxonomy): domain Eukaryota; kingdom Metazoa; phylum Chordata; class Mammalia; order Didelphimorphia; family Didelphidae; genus Monodelphis; species Monodelphis domestica. The sequence goes on along the minus strand of NC_077232.1, from coordinate 63,639,111 downwards.
TAGAAGTTTATAGGATCGAAGATTTATAGATGGAAGGGACAAACAAGATCACCTAATCCAACCAGACCATTTTTGCAAATGAGGAAGCTGACGTTAAGGAAGGTTATGACTTGCCCAAGGTCATACAAGTAAGGAAGAACAAAGCCAGAATTGAAACATAAGGTTCCAGCCTTCAAATTCAATGGTCTTTTCACTCGATCATGTTTGGCCACTCTGGTGAAATCCTAAAAAGTCATCTTGGAGGGGACCTTTGGCAATCTCCCTGGTCCAATCCCTTCATTGTGCAAAAGGGGAGAAACCAAGGTCCACAAAGAAGTAATCTAACCAGATGATGCAGGTCCTGGCATCCCACGTTACCTGCTCTGAACCTAAACCATAGATCTCAGCCAAACCTTAAGTCAAAGGAAAAAACAAAATTAAATATATATTGTTGCCCACTCAGAATAGAAAATGGAATCAAAAGTAGGAAACTACTAAGGGAAAAAAAGGTTTATGTTATTGCCCGAGTAACCCCCTGTCCAATTATTCTGGTAGGATCCCACAAAAGATGGATCTGTTTCTTTTACATTAACACAGGACTACATGAGTTGTAATCAAAATATTGTCCAGAGTTCCAGGATTGAATTAGATAATTTCTAGATATCAGGTATGAGAGTGACTTGATCAAATTCAGTTTGTGGTTTTTAAAATTTCAGTCCACAGAAGCTATTTTATTTTTATTTTTCTAAACACTTACTTTCTGTCTTAGTAACAACCCAAAGATAGAAGGGCAAGAGCTAGGCAAATGAGCTCAAATGACTTGCCCAGAGTCACACACTGAGAACGTATTTGAGACCAATTTTGAACCCATAGTCCTCCCAACTCCAGGTCTGACACTCTATCCACTGAGTCATCTAGTTGCCCCTGGAAGCAATTAAAAAAAGAAAAAAGTCAACTAGACTTGAGATATCATCAATATCAGAAGCATCTGGTTAGGAACTCCCTCAATCATTATACATGGGCACTTTTGCTGTTTTTTATAGGTAGTCTGAGATAGGGCATTGCATAAGGACAGTGAAATAGTTAAGTGACTTGCCCAAGATCACCCAGTCAATATTTGCAGACCTAGAACTTGAACACACAGCTCTTCCTGATCCCAAGGTCAGCTCTGATTCTAATGCTATGATGCTTCAAAATAATAATCTTTTTAACTATTTGGAAACCTTGGGCAAAGTTCTTTTGGTGAAAAAAAATTTTAATGCCCCTAGATTTAGCATAATTACTCATAATTAAAATTTGTTTTAAAAAACAGACTGATTTCATTTCAAAATGTCCCCTTCCAACTGAAAACTCTAATTGCCTGCATATCTGACTTCCTGCATAAAACATAAACAGAGTAACGAGAATAATCACAGATCCATAAGCATGACCTATGAAAAGAGACTGGGAAAACTCATCTTGCTTTTCCAGAGAGAGGAAAGGCCAAGGAGCAATGGGCACAGGATGTATTATTTGTAAAAACTTGCTACTGGGGGGGGGGGGGGGTGGAGGCAGGAAAGTATAGTGATTTATTCCTGTTTTGGAAATACACATTGCTGGGTGATCCTTTGGTGTTTTTTAGATTCTAGGAGGCTGGTACCTCCTTTTAAATCCAGGAAGACATGGGTGAACAGAGCAAAAGAAAACCTAAGCCAGTTAAGTCTCCTTTGCTGAGAGGGCAAAAACTCCAGTTTTCTCTCCAGGAATGATGGAAAGTCGTTCCTTGGGGAGCCTGTAGAATTTCCTCTTGGGAACAATTTAAAAATAGGTTCAAGTTAGCCCGGGTTCAAGAGTCAAATGTTCCTCAACTGCAATAGATTATATCAGGGTCATCAAAAGTCTAGTTCAGTTCTATTTTTCTAAATTCTTAACTTAAGAAACTTGAGTTATCCATTTGACAAATCATAAAACTAACTGATCCAAAACATAAAATCATCCCAAAACATGCCACCAAACATTTAGGATCCTCAAGTAGCAGAGCTGTCAATGTCTCTTTTAGAGGTTTAACTAACATTCTCCTTGGAAACTTCTTTTTTTTTAAATGCCACAAGAAATTACGGCCATCCATTATCACATGTTCCCTAAAAGGAAATCAGTCTAAGTTGTCCTTTCAGTCCCACAACAAAACACACCAGAGGTAATGATGGCCTTCAGGGCCAGTCCCCTCATTTGCCAGCTCCAAAATGAGAAAAGACAATAAGGTACCAAGTTCCTAGTCTCCAATTACAAGAAGTCTACCCTTTAAAAAGCACCAGAGATGGCTGCTGAGGATACAAGCCCTTCACACAGTAGCCCAATCTCTAAATCTTCACATATGCCTATGAAATTATTCCATAGGCCCCATTCTCACCAGCCATCTCTTGACAGAGAGTTTTCAAGAAAATGAAGTACTCAGAACCATAATCATTCCAGAGACTCATGGATGGAGGGAGGGGAGGGAGATTTTCTGTGACTTCCAGCAATCTAAAAGAGAAGGGGAAAAGTTTTCTTTATTAATTTGGTCCTTATGTTTGTGGGGGCAGGTAGATTCTGAGACATTCCCTATACCACCTCTTATGCTCTCTTCTCTTTGGCCAAGGATTAGTGGCCTCCCTGCTCCATGGACATCTAACACCCAAACCTTCAGAAACTCACAACTCCAGAAGAAAGGGCCTTGCATTACCTGCAGCGGTAATACAAACAACTTTAAAAGGGGGAAGAGATTCAGGTCAAAGGGCACATAAAAAACCTAGGATATCCAAGCTAGAAAGGACCCTTCCAGATCATTATCATCCAGTTAGTTTCTTAATCTATAAATGAGGAAACTGAGAATCACAAAAGGGAAAGAAATGATTTGCCCAAGATCATATCGCTAGTTAGGACCAAGACTGGGGCTGGAACCCAGATCTGGTTCAGGACTCTTTATATCATCACTCCTCAATTCTGTTCACTACTCTTTTGGTCCTCTTATCTGCCAGGGACCAGAGGCCATGGGAATGCATTGAACCAGAAATAAACAGTTCCTTTTTAAGCTCCCTTTCTGCACATCTATAGTTTGTAAAAAGTAGCTAGTGAATAAAAAGGTAGCATGCTGTGATTCCTGGAGATAAGAAACCTTCCTCCCACATCCACTACTGTGTAACCACAGATGATGTCAGTTCAATTTCCCAGGCTGGGCTCCTTCATTTCTAAAATGTGGACAATAAAGTCTGTAGTCCCTACCTTATGGGGTTGTTGTGAATCTGAAGTTTCTAAATCATTTTGCCAGTCTTAAACATGCTATATAAATCTTACTTATTATTATGAGTTTAAAGAGATAAGGGCAGTTTTCCTTAAACATTGGTCTACCAGAATGATTCTCTCAGGGAATGCTACTGTTCTCCAAAGTCAAACCAAAGAGAAGACAGAGAGTTTTCATTTCAATTAGATTCATTATTATGATCAACTTAATCCTCTTCAGATTATCAGTTAACAGCATTTGTGAATTAAGATGCCAAATTTTAAGATGAGAAAACCTATGGAAAAACTAAACTCCTCAAGCCTCCTAGAGCCCTATTGGGGGCCCCTGGTTGGGAAGCCCACCTCTGACACAGGAAAGGGCATTTTGCACAAGTTACAACCTCATACTATTGATCTACCTCCCAGAGTTGTTGTGAAAGAACTTTCACCAAGGTAAAATGTTTTGCAAACATAAAGAACAAACAAGGGTCACTGTGGCTGGTTTTTTCTTGGAACATATTCCATTTATATTCCATTTGCACCCCCACCTGACTGGGTTCAGCTCCTTCCTGCTATAGGGTTGCCATGAGGCCAGTGATTTAGATCTTGTCCAGAGAGCCAGGCAATTTAAGGATGTGATAGAAGAGTAAGCTGCTTAATCAGTTGAGCTAACATTAATTTATTTAGCCTCAGGTGTTGATCACATTACTTGGCATTTCATGCATATCACTGCCAGACTGATCTCTCTATATGACTCTCTTGAGTGCCCCACCTTTCCCCAGAACTCCACTATTGTAATAAAACTTTCATCAGATCTCCATTGCCTACAAGAACAAATGTAAACTCCTTAGCCTAAAGCACCCAAGATCCTTCATAATCTGATTCTTGCTTCTCTGTCCAACCTGACCCCCCTATTATCCTCCCAGTTACACGTCATTATTGCCAGAATATGCCAAGTACTTTCCTGCCTTTGCCCTCCTCCTCTCCACTTGTGTATGTCTTTCCACAACCAGTTCATCTCCTACCTCCATGAAGTTTTCCTTGAACACTCAATGATCTAATCAAGGTAGCTAGGGCAAAGGTGCCAGGAAGACCTGAATTCAAATCCAGCTTCAGACACTTACTAGCTGGGTGATCCTGGGCAAATCACAACCTCAGTTTACCTCTGTTTTCTCCACTATGAAATGAGGAGAATAATAGCACCTACCCTCCTGGGTTGTTGTGAGTATCAGATAATATAATATTAGTTAACATTTAGAGCTATGTCCGACAGAGCTAGAAGGGATTTTAGCTACACCCTCCTTTTCCCCCCACCAGACGAGTAAGCTTTAATAAGGCATAACAGTGAATTTATGAGCTACTACAAACTTCTGGGCAGAAGCAGTGGCTCACATTTTGCATCTAGAACACAGTAGGTATTCAGTTAACATCTGTCAATTATATCCATATATTTATAAATATATATAAAGAAAAATCTCTACTCACAGGATGATAAAGTAACTTTAAAGATCCTCTAAGCCCAACCCCTTATTTCACAGAAGAAAAAACTGCTGGTAGTATTCTTTCCTCTAAACCACCTGGTGGGTACCCAATGTCAAAAATCTGCCCTGTGCTAAAATATGGGACTGCTCATTTCTCAGTATCTGAATGTCTGGGAACTGTACTTAAGTTTGGAACTGGATAGTTCACTTAAGTTGTATGACTTAATGGGCTTCATAGCAGAATTCAGAAAGAATCTCCTTCAAAAGAAGAAAATTTCAGAAGAATCATTTTTTGCTTTGCAGATCACCCAGAAACTTCTAAGGATTTTAACCCCAAAAAAAGCCTACTTGTTGGAGCACTTGAGGATAATCTCTTTTAAGGCATGGTTTAACACCACTTCCAATATCCACTTTAGCCCTTCTCTTCCCTATCCCTCCAAGTTGCTTTATTGTCCAAGCAGCATCCTGCAGAGATAGCAACTTAAAATACGGTACAAGAAGGTCTAAAATCTCTCTATTAATTCTTCCAAGGAAGCTCTCTTAAAAGAGAGGCTCTCAACCTGGGGTCCCATGGACCAGATTTCAGGATCTGTACACTTGAATGGAGGGAAAAATAACGGCTTCATTTTCACCAACTTCCAACTAAAATTTAGCATTGCTCCAGAGACTGGGGGACCCCAAATGCAGAGAATCCCATTCAGGAGGCAGTCCAATCCTATGCTAGAAGTTCGAATTGCAGTGGCCGGAGAGAATACACATACCCCTGTCTGAAGAGGACTAAAGCTGGAGGAGAAAGGAAGTAAACATTGATACCGGAGAGCTTCGATGTCATAGCTCGCCCCATCCCAAAGCTTCTTAAGAGTCAAGCAGCACATACACTAGAGGAGAGATGAAGGGCACTGGAGGGGTTCGATTCCATTCAACAACCATATGAAGCCCCAGTTAAGTGCAAGACGTAGCCCTGGGTTACCTTAAGCAGACTCTCCCATTCGGTTCTGTTCATGGAGACCCCCAAACCAAGTCCGAACACTGACCGAACACTTGGAGCCCCCCAGACTCCTGCTTCCTAGCCCCTTGTGGTGGCTGGGGAGCGCAGACTAGCAAAGGGAACCCATCCAGGCGCCCTGCTTGCACCGCTGCTAGTGAACTCCTCAGTCTTCGAAGTCTGCGCCCCAGCTAAGGGCAGCTCCTCACCAGAGCGGGAGGGTTTCCCCGCTCCCCTGGCCCGAGGATCTGGGAAGAAAGGAGAGCCCAGGCAGCGGGCGGGAGGCCGTGCCGCGCCAAGTCCAGCACAGCCCAGGAGGCGCCCCCTCCCGTCCACCCCACAGCCGGGAGCCCGGGCCAGCCAGCTGGCTCTGCTTGCTCCCCTTCGGCCCCAGCCGCACTCACCTCGGCAGCAGGCCTGCCGAAATACGGCCATCCGCAGAAGCACCTCCCAGAGACCCGGCAGGCTGCTGCAGGGGCAGCCAACGGGACTGGCATCCGCTGCACCCCCAGCTGCAAGCAGGACTCTGGGGGGGGGAAGAGAGCGGAGCAAGCGCCCCAGAGTCAGAAGCAGATTTGGAAGGAGTGGGGCGTGGAGGAGGTGTGCCTCTGCCTGAGATTGAGCGAGACCGAGGGCGGGGAGGAGGGAGGATGGGGGGGGGGGGGGGGGGAGGGAGGCTGAGGTAGGCGTGCGGGGACCAAGAAGGGGTGTGTGCAGGATATAGATGTGAAGGGAGCCGGGATGCCGAGCCGGAAAGTGTGCAAAAGGGAGATGTGGTGGGGGGCTGATGATCGAGCGGGGAACGAGGGGGATCTGGCCCAGGGGTCGTTCTGGGGCCGGTGCCCAGACCAAGCCGACCATTACTACTCTTCTTACCTCCTCGGCGTCCACCCCAGGTTGGTTTACTTGGAGCAGCGGAAAACAAGAAAGGCTGAAACTTTATGTCATTTTCTCACACACACGTGACCCTCCCGAAGACCAGATGGTTTCAATCACTGAAGGAAAAAAAGGGACTTTGCTGGTATGCACGAGCTGGGAGAGTCTGGGAAAAGCTGCCGGAGCAACTAGCTTGCCTTCAAGCAAACCTCAAAGGGTTTTCCTTTCTTCTTGTACCTATGTCCAAGGGAGGCTGGTCCAGTCAGAGGATGGGGGCCTTTAAGGGCCCACAGTCGACCTAACACTACCTGTCTCTGCTCATTCAGAAACCTCCAGGGAGCAGAGGCTGCCCATTTGTGCCCAGCCCCCTGTGTCCCAGGGAGGGAGGGGCCAAGTCTGCATTGGAAGCTCTAAGCCTTGCGTGAGAATAAATTCTAAACATATGCAAAACCAAGACCTCCCCAAAATGTCATTTAATAATAATCAATGGTCTATTGGGAACAAGCAACTAGAGTCTAGACCAAATGATTGATGGAATTCTGCAGAAGCCGTGCTAAATAGGCGATGATAAAACAGAAGGCAAAGACTCTTGCAACCCACCTATAAAACCTGAGCCAAGAAATATTCTCTGGGTACAACGTTTGGGGGACAAGACAGTTAAGAAAGAAACAACTTCTCCTCTCCATCCCCTCCCCAATAAATTCTTGCACTGAGATTGTAGCATCTCAGTCTTCCAGAACCTCTTTGTAACAATGAAAATTGTCTAGAATTTCCCAAACTTAGTTACATTCTCAAGAAACAAACGTGGAAAGAATGAACTCAAGAGCAAGATCTAAGGCCAGGACATGTTTTAAAGCACAAGCCAATTCCACTGTCAGGTTTCCTGAAGAAGTATTTACTCAGCTGCAAAACCCGCATCAAAAATGATGGAGACTTTAAGATACATGCTGGAAATAATTTAACTAATTCATGATCAAATAAGAATAGTGGCAGGAACTAAAGAGATTAAATCTAGTTTTCCCTTACCAAAGAAAGAGCAATAAAAAACCATTTTAGCATTAACCCTTTACCACTCAATGCTGTGTGTCTGCTTGAGATGCACATGGCCTTCACAGTAGCAGGGCAAAAAGCACACCAACACCTTGCTGGCAACTAAGTGAAAATGTAATCAAGGATTGGATAGGCTGTATTAGTTCCAGATGAAATGAAACCAAGAGCTTTTCAAGAAACTACCGCCATGTTGGAAAACATTGGAAATAATCTGAAAAGAGATTAATCTTGATAAACCCTAATAGGACTGCAGCTTTGTTTCATGGAAGTCCATTGGTGAGTCCTTTAGGGTAGCAAGAAGCCTATTTTTGACAAACTTTCATTAAGTCTTTTCCAAGTTGGAGGCAACTTCCCAGTCTCCCAACTGCTTAGTTGCTTGAGTTCTGTTCCCACATCTAATAGAAATCTCTTTCATGGGGAACTTCAGAAAATCACCATCATGGGGCACACACAATCCCAGGTCAATGGCACCTGGAAGGGAAAGGTCCTTTGGAGCAATTTTCCAGGTTCCCATTTCCCAAACTAAGCCAGAAAAGTCAACATAAGTGTGCCAAGAACTGTGCTAAACATTGGAATTACAAAGAAAAGTAAAAGACAATCCTTGCTCTCAAGCGGCTCAGTCAAATAGGAGAAAGAACCTACAGACAACTATGTACAAACAAGACAAAGATAGGGTAACTTGGAGATAATAGTGGAGGGGAGTCATTAGCATTAAGGAGGACCAAAAACACTTCTTGATGAAGGTAGGGTTTTAACTAAGACTTGAAGAAAGCCAGGGAAACTAAGAGACACATAAGAAAAGGAAGAGAATTCAAGGCATGGGAGTAGCAAGTAAAAAAGAAAATGTACAGGAATAAGGCTGGCTCAGTGACTAGAAAGCAAGCCTGGAGATAGGAGGTCCTGGGTTCAAATTTGACCTCAGACACTTCCTAACTGTGTGACCCTGGGTGAGTCGCTTAACCCCAATTGCCTAGCTCTTACCACTTTTCTGCCTTGGAACTGATATGAAATTTAGTATCATTTCTAAGACAGAAGGTAAGGGTTGTTTTGTTTTGTTGTTGTTTTTTATCTACAGAGAAGGGAGAGATGGAGTGTCCTGTATGAGGAACAGCAGGAGGACCAAGGTCACTAGATTACAGAGTACATGGAGAGAAGAATAAGTATTAAGAAGACTGAAAAAGTAGAAGTTGAATTTCAAAGGGCTTTAAAAGCCAAACTGAGGATTTTCTATTGGATCCCATAGGTAATAGGGAGCCACTGGCATTTGTTGATTAGGAGGGTAACCTGATCAGACCTACCTTCCTAGAGCTGCCATCTGCCAAGATTACCAATTTAAAAGAAGCCTGCAAGATTTCTTCTGGAAACTGATTTTCTCTCTGGCTATAATTCAAGTAACTGTAAAAGTCAAATAAGAGGCTGATAATGAGATGTAGTAATACAAGTAAAGACCTATCTTCAAAAAAAGAAAGAAAAACATGAGATCTCATGTTTTTATTCAGAAATTAAACTTCAATAAAAAATGTTTAATGTATTGCAACAAATCTAAATTCAACTAATAGCAATGTTGAGCAGCTATGTGGCATAGTGACTGGGAATCAGGAAGATCGGAGTTCAAATTTGGACTCAGATACTTACTAGTGGTCAAATCACTTAACCCTGTTTGCCTCAGTTTCCTCATCTATAAAATGACCTGGAGAAGGAAATGGCAAACACCTCCAGTATCTTTTCCAAGAATGATTCAGGACAATTCTGAGGGACTTATGAGAAAGAACACTATCCACACCCAGAGAAAGAACTGTGGAAGCAGAAACACAGAAGAAAAACATATGATTGATCACATGGTTCAATGGGGATATGACTGGAGATGTAAACTCTAAACTATCACTCTATTGCAAATATCAATAATATGGAAATAAGTCTTGATCAATGATACATGTAAAACCCAGGGGAATTGCTCATTGGCTATGGGAAGGAGGTGGGAGGAGGGGAGGGAAAGAACATGAACCATGTAACCATGGAAAAATATTCTAAGTTAATTAATTAAATAATTTTTTAAAAGGAAAGATCAAATGAGATCATGAAGAGCCAAATATGACTTAACAACAACAAAAAACAACAACCAAATAGCAGTTATACAATTTTATGAAGAAAAGAAAGTCCCATGTTCATTATCTGATCTTAGAAAGGTGTTATAGAATTTGAAGTTGTCTTTTAATGTTGCTATTGTTGACATTAGCTGTATTTTGGACCCAAAAACCATAACACATTTAGCAATTTGCCGAAGATGGTAGCTGTGAACATGATATAACTGTCTGTAAGAGAAATGTGGTATTTCCGATGTCTAATTTAGAAAGCTTTTATATATACAGAGAGAAACACAAAAACATTTGTATGTGTTTGTAGCTACATTTTTTCCCCTAGATCTTTGACTTCAATGGAATGGGGAACAATCAACGAGGAAATTCCCTCCAGTAAGGCAGATTGAACCAGCTCTGCAACTTATATTCTTAGAAAGTTTTCTGGGACATCCAGAGGAAAAGTGAGTTGGCTAGGGTCACCCAACTATTGTCAGAGGAAGGACTAGAACCCAAGTCTTCCTGCCTCTGAAATCATCTGAGGGTCATTGTACCATTTGCATCTTTTGTAGCAACTATTCTCTACAAATGCCTGACACACATATATTACATGTAGCAGTTATATGTATATATATATATACTATGTAGGCATATCTTTCAGCATATCTCTGCTGTAATGCCTCATATCACAGGGGGGACACCGCAGCTAAGTTGCTCTGGCAGGTCCCATTGAGTCATTAAGCTCTAAGTATAGGTCTGGCTACAAGCTGTATCTGCTGTCTGAGGGCCACCTAAGGTAAGTTCATCAGAAGATGATCCATTTTTTTTTAAGCTACAGTGAACCACCTGCAACTAAATCAGAAATGGCTATTGCCTATTTGATAAAATCTGCTGGGAAAATTGGAAGACAGTATGGGAGAGATTAGGTTTGGATCAACATCTCACACCCTACACCAAGATAAACTCAGAATGGATGAATGACCTGAACATAAACTATAAGTAAATTAGGTGAACACAGAATAGTATACTTGTCAGACCTTTGGGAAAGGAAAGACTTTAAAACCAAGCAAGAAAAAAATAAAAAAATATAAAATCAATAATTTTGATTACATCAAATTAAAAAGGTTTTGTACAAACAAAACTAATGCATCCAAAATTAGAAGGGAAGCAACAAATTGGGAAACAATCTTCATTACAAAAACTTCTGACAAAGGTCTAATTACTCAAATTTATAAAGAACTAAACCAATTGTACAAAAAAATCAAGCCATTCTCCAATTGATAAATGGGCAAGGGACATGAACAGGCAGTTCTCAGCCAAAGAAATCAAAACTATTAATAAGCACATGAAAAAGTGCTCTAAATCTCTAATAATCAGAGAGATGCAAATCAAAACAACTCTGAGGTATCACCTCACACCTAGCAGATTGGCTAACATGACAGCAAAGAAAAGTAATGAATGCTGGAGGGGGTGTGGCAAAGTTGGAACATTAATGCATTGTTGGTAGAGTTGTGAATTGATCCAACCATTCTGGAGGGCAATTTGGAACTATACCCACTAAAAGGGCACTAAAAGACTGTCTGCCCTTTGATCCAGCCATAGCACTGCTGGGCTTGTATCCCAAAGAGATAATAAGGAAAAAGACATGTACAAGAATATTCATAGCTGCACTCTTTGTGGTGGCAAAAAATTGGAAAATGAAGGGATGCCCTTCAATTGGGGAATGGCTGAACAAATTGTGGTATATGTTGGTGATGGAATACTACTGTGCTCAAAGGAATAATAAAGTGGAGGAATTCCATGGGGACTGGAACAACCTCCAGGAAGTGATTCAGAGTGAAAGGAGCAGAACCAGGAGAACATTGTACACGGAGACTGATACACTGTGGTACAACCTAATGTAATGGACTTCTCCATTAGTGGCAATACAGTGATCCTGAACAACTTGGAGGAATATACGAGAAAAACCACTATCCACATCCAGAGGAAACACTGTGGGAGTAAAAACACTGAAGAAAAACAAGTGCTTGAATATATGGGTCGAAGGGGTATGGTTGGGGATGTAGACTCTAAATGAACATCCTAGTGCAAATAACATCATTGAAATAGGTTCTGATCAAGGACACAAGTAATACCCAATGAAATTGCCCATGGGCTGCAGGAAGGGAGGGTGGAGGGGAGGGAGGGAAATAAAGTGAGTATTGTAACCAAAAAATTTAAATTAAATTAAAAAAAAAGGCTATTGCCCACATCAGAAGAGGAAGTATGGACACTGATGAAATCAGAAATTATCAAACTAATAAATATACATAGTCTCCCAAAAGTCTTAGTGCAAATTTAAGTTTTAATAACTTGAAGCTACTTAATAATAACAAATTAAGTTATTAAAGCTTTTGGGACATTGTATATTTCTTCCCATGCATCAAGTAACTAATCCAATACCCTCAATACTATAGATACACAGAATCACAGCATTTGAAAATTGGAAAGGACCTTGGGAAGCATCTAGTCCCACTCCTATTCCAAATGTAATCCCCACTCTAGTATATCTCCAAGTCTTCCTCCAGCCTCTGCTTTAAGGCCTCCAAGGAGGAAAAGCCCATCCTATCTCAGAGATGCCCATTCTAGTTGGGACAGCTCTAATTATTAGGAAGCTTCTCCCAACAAGAAGATGAATTTTAATTTTCTGCAACTTCCATACACTGGTCCTAGTTCTTCCTTTTTGGTCAAACAGAACAAGCAGAATCACTTTTCCATACTTGAAAACAATTATTATGTCCTCCACAAGACCTCTCCTCTCCAGTCTAAATATCCTCTGTTCCTTTGACCAATCATATGGCATGGATTCAAGACCTTTCATTCTCTTAAATTGACCTCCTCTGGACATTTTCCAATTTATCAATATCCCTTTTAATCTGTGTCACCCAGAACTGATGTTGCAGATATGAAATGGTCAGGACAGAGTACAGAGACCTGGCCATTTCATTATTCTTGGTAATTATACCTCTCTTAATGCAGCCTCAAGTTTACATTCGCTTTTCTTTACCTTCTGGCTTAGTATCAATTCTAAGACAGAAAAGCAGCAAGAGCTAGGCAATTGGGGTTAAGTGGCTTGCCCAAGGTCACATAGCCAGTAAGTGTCTGAGGTCAAATTTGAACCCGGGACCTTTTGTCTCCAAGCACTGTCTCTATCCACTGTGCTACCCTCGATGCCATTGATCTCACATCTTTGACAACCCTAGCTCACTTCCATTTCCTATTGAGCTTGCAGACCAGTAAAATGCTCAGGATCTTTTTCAAATAAACTTCTATCTAACCATGCCCTGCTCACCCTGTACTTGTGAAGTTGATTCGAAGCCAAGTATAAGATTTTTACATTTATTTCTATTGACCTTCATCTTATTAGATTTAGCCCAGTGCTTGAGCCTGCTGAGATTTTTTTTGGATCCTGTTAGCCCGTTTGTTAGCTACACTTCCCCAACACACACAGATTTGTTTCATCCACAAATTTAATGAGCATGCCATCCATGTTTTTATCCAAGTTATTGATAAAAATGTTCATCTCGAGAATAAACATCCTTATTTAATTTGGATGGTCTCCACTCCCTATGGCCTCTTCCTCCAGCTGCTGAGTTCCTCTGTGAACCTCCATTTAAGGAAGCACCCACAGGAACCATCATGCTCTCTTCAAACCTGAACCAGTTTATGATAGCCCAGATCATTTCCCTACCATGCCCCAGCTAGAGTACCTTCCCTCCCACTTGGATTTTGAGCTCCCTTATCTGTATCATCCTTCCCTAATAGAATATAAGCTCCTTAAAGGCAGGAACTATCTTTCTCATTGCTGATATTTATATTTCCAAGGCTTAGTAGAATGCCTGGTATATATACTTGCAGAACTGTTGGATTTGAGCTGCATATTTATATATGCACTTATTATATAATCTACATTTACATATATACAACAAGTGCTTACTAAATGCTTTAACTATCTACCTAGCCTGACTTATTTGTTTCATCCTCCTTTCTATATCTTCTAAAAATATAATACTTTTATTACTAGAAACTAAATTTTAACTGCTACAAAGACAAAAGGAAATGGTTTAAAAAAAAGATGCAACCAGAAACAAGAAAAAGAGGTAAGGGATTTGAGGGGAGCAGAGAATATAAAGTTTAACAGATTTACCAAGGGAAAATATAGTCAACAAATTCACAAGCATTTATTAAGCATTTAATATGGCCAAGCACCTTGCTAAGACAGGAAAGGAAATAAAATTGTAGAGGTGATAGCCTGAGAAAGAACTAAAGAATATAATGATTGGAAGTCACAGTGAGGAGAATAATAAAAGTTAACATTTATATAGCACCTACTATGTGCCAAGCACTGAACTTTATTATCTTATTTGAGCTTTACAAATACCCTAAGAGGCAAGTGCTGTTATTATCCCCATTTTACAGATGAGGACACTGAGGCAAACAGAGATTAAGTGACTTGCATAGCCAAAGTCACCCAGTTTATAATTGTCTGAGGCTAGATTCAAATCCAGGTCTTCCTGACTCCAGGTCTAGCACTATATCTACTGTGCTACCTAGCTTCATGGAATAAAAAAAAAATTATTTGAGTAAGCTCATCTCTATGTGTGGCTGAGGAGTAACAAGAATAGTTTATGGGAACTGAGTCAATTCAGGAGTTGGGAAGCTAAGGTATTTAGTGAAGCATCAATATGGGCACTGAATCCCTCCATATGAGAGTAGAAATAGGGGTGGAGTGAAAGATTGTAAACCCGGCACTTAATTAATTTAGGAAAGGAAAATGTCTTAGGGGGCGTGAGGTAATGGCCACCAGGATCTAAAATGGGGGACAAATTTGAATAGGGTGAATATCAGGGTAGTTTCTGAGTGATGATAGTAGAGGATGATTCTGACAGTGGTAATAGCAAGTGGTCAGGCAGTACAATGGATAGAGGGCCAGGCCTGGAGTCAGGAAGACCAGTTCAAATCTACCTTAGACACTGTCAACTGGAATCTAGAAACCCTAAACTTGTAGCCTAGTAAGATCTGATGAACCCCATGTTTTAGGACTAGTTTGTAAGTTGGAGACCCCAAAGCTTGTCCTTGTTCTTATAGCCTACTAAAATCTGATGAACCCCAAGTTTGAGGACTAGCTTGTAAGTTGGAGACCCCAAAGCTTGTCCTTGTTCTTATAGCCTACTAAAATCTGATGAACCCCAAGTTTGAGGACTAACTTGTAAGTTAGAGACCCCAAAGCTTGTCCTTGTTCTTATAGCCTACTAAAATCTGATGAACCCCAAGTTTGAGGACTAACTTGTAAGTTAGAGACCCCAAAGCTTGTCCTTGTTCTTATAGCCTACTAAAATCTGATGAACCCCAAATTTTAGGACTTGCTTGTAAGTTGAAACCCCAAAGTTTGTACTTGTTCCCTGCTCCCCTAAAGGTAACCTCAGGCTAGCAGTTTCAGACTGAATAATTAACTCTAAGGTAAAAGACAATCCATGTCAGGTGGGGCCAAATCCAAGCCAAGTGACTTTTTAGTGAAGTAGGCAGTCTCATAAGCTGAAGGTCCTGAGTTTGATCCTCAAAAAGAGGGGGTGACACAGTGGGAGAGGCTCCTGGAGACAAGAAGAGGCTTGGACTTGGCCCCACCTGACATGGATTGTCTTTTACCTTAGGGTCCATTGTTCAGTCTGAAACTGCTAGTCTGAGGTTACCTTCAGGGTGGATTCTCATGGGAAAAGGGAACAAGGACAAGCTTTGGGGTCTCCAACTTACAAACTAGTCCTCAAACTTGGGGTTCATCAGATTTTAGTAGGCTATAAGAACAAGGACAAGTTTTGGGGTCTTCAACTTACAAACTAGTTCTAAAACTTGGGGTTCATTGGATTTTACTAGGCAACAAGTTTGGGGTTTCTAGATTCCATGTTGACAACACTAGCTATTTAACTTTGGGGAAATCACTTAACCCTGTTTGCCTCAATTTCCTCATCTGTAAAATGGATTGGAGAAGGAAATGGCAAACCACTCCAGTGTATCTGCCAAGAAAACCCTCTAATGGGGCCATGAAGTCACACACAATTGAACAATAGTGGGGAGTATAATTCCACTGGCCAGTGAATGGAGGATAGGAGTGGAACTTCAAGCAGAATAAGAATGGGTGGTTAGGAATAGGCAGTTTCAACAGGAGAAATCCAAGTCTCGGTGAGTGCCAAAAGAAAGGAAGAGGTTAACTTGGAAATAACACAAAATTACTCAAGTAATCAGAAAAACTTTCTCTTTAATCAGGAAAGAGATAGTGCTCAATATTTGGCTGCCACGCAGAGTCAAGCGCCTAAAAAACACACAAAGCCAAGGACTCTGGGACTCTGGGACTCTGGGACTCTGGGAACAGTATGTCCGGCCTGAGATGATTCTCCAAAGAGTGATAGAACTTGGTGATCTTTTATATCCTTTGGAGAACTTGGTACAGCAAGCATGCTACAAAGAGGTTGCAGCCAACTGCTGGGGCATCAGGGAGTGGTCAACTACTTTGAATACAAAAGGAAAGGGTCAAACCTAGAGCTGGGCCTCCAGAGAGAGGACTCTGATACAATGGGAGAAGCTACCAAGACAAATAAGGGTACTCAACCTTTGACTCTATCTACTAATCCCACCCAAACTGAGGTCGCCAAACACTTCAAGGTCTATTGTTCAGTCTAAAACAGGGGTGCCCAAGACTTCCTAGTGTGACTTCTCAGGGAACAGGGGAAGACTTAAAACTTGCAGAAAACCCAGTTGACAAGGTTTATAATGAAAAAAAAGTATGTTGATTACAAGAGAGCACCATGGGAGATATGCATAGATCTGGAATGGGGGAATTTCAGAATAAGGATAGGATGAATGTGAATAAGGGAACAGGCAATTGGTGATAAGGACTGAGGCACCTATGCCAAGGAAGGCATTCAGAATCACTGGGGTAGGATATAGTATAGTATGAAGTGAGAGTATGTTAACAGGTGAGAAATGAGTTAGACTCTGAAAGGCTAATGACTAAGTGAAAACAAAATAAATGGCCATTGACAGAGGAATGACTAAAATGGCAGCACATGAATATGATGAAATATTTCTACACCATAAAGAATAACTAATTGAAGAGTCCAGAGAAGCATGGTAAAGACATATGACGTCTATGAAATAAGCAAAGCCAGGAAAACAATTTATGCAGTGACATTATAATGGAAAAAACCACAACAAAGAAAACAAATGATGTATAATTATAACAACCAAGTTAGGCACTAAAGAAGTGAAAAAATATACTTCCCTCCCTTCTTCACAGAGGTGGGGGTTTATGGGTTTGGAACACTGCTATCAAACTCTGCTGATATTTGTCATTTTTGCTAAACTGATCCCCACACCAGTCTTCTTTGCTATTGTTATTGTGTTCTTTGTTATAAGAGATAGGTCTCTGCTTGGAGAGGGGGAAAGAATATATTTGGAAACAAAGGTAACATCAATTATGTTCATTTGTAAAGGTAAATAATTTGAGCCTTTTGTTTTCCCTTTTGATGGGGTTGGAGTGGGAGAAATGAATGGAATTTTTTCCAAATGAGTTTGGAAAGTATATTAACTATAGTCAGTCTAAAAGACTGGGCTTGCCAATGTGGCTCTCAAGAAGTAGTTTATTTTTCCCTATGTAATTTGATTGCAATTAAGGTCTGCTGAAAACAGGTAAAACATTGGTTACCAGAGAGATAGATGAATATGACCTTAAAAAGAATATAATGTAAGTTCCTGGAGGGAAGGAACAATTTGTTTGGCAGTCAGTCAATAAATATATTAAGAACCTTTTTATGTGCCAGTTTCTGGCTAAGCAATGGAAGACACAAATACCCTCAAGGAGTTTGTAATCTAATGGGGGAATACAACCTACAAAAGGTGCTGAAAAGTAGGGAAAGGGAAAATCAGGTGCATGGGTATAGCTTGGTAGCAAATGAAAAGTTAGTCATCTAGAGCAACTCTCCTTTAGTGGAAGCTCTAGCCCAGGCCCCCAAACTTTTTACACAGGGAGCCAGTTCACTGTCCCTCAGACCATTGGAGGGCCGGACTATAAAAAAAACAACTGTATACCGCTGTCTGGGATAGCAGAGGCTGCAACGCTGGCTGTGATGGGCCTGACACACCTTGCACAGATCCATCACTGCCACCACTATACCAGGTAGCAGTATACCCAGTGCTGAATCCCCTCCCCCAGATCGCCACTCACCATGCTGATGGCTTCCATTATGTAGTCACATGATCCTTTGTGAGGTGCCTCGTTCTCATTCAGTTACTCTCAGAACAAGGCGCCACACAAAAGCAAAGGATTACGTCACCGGAAGTAGTACTGTATGTGAGCGATGCCACACTTTGCAGAGCTGCCACACACAATGCTCCTCTCACTGACCATCAATGAAAAAGGTGCCCCTTCCGGAAGTGCGGTGGGGGCCGAATAAATGGCCTCAGGGGGCTGCATGTGGCCCGCAGGCCATAGTTTGGGGACCCCTGCTCTAGGGGAAGCTCTTTGCTCCTGCTCTCCACTCAAAAGGAGAGAGTACAGAAGGTGACACAAACTTACAGAATGATGAGACTCCTGAACATGTCTTTGACTCTCCAGTATGTGGCATATGGGAAACACTATAAGACCTTCTCTTTTTTATTCATGAAAAGCTGTTTGCTCCGATATCTAAGGACAAACATTAAAGAAGAATGTAAGCTAAAGGATATGAATAAATCCTTCTCAAAAGAACTAAAGATTATTACAACTATATGAAAGCAATTACTGATAGTATGAGAAATAAAGATCAAAACAATTTTAAGGTTTGACTTCATAGTCAGAAAACTGGAAAAGATGGCATATTGGAATGGTCACTGTTGGGAAGTCTTGTGCAAATATGGGCACACTAATGCATTATTGGTGGAACAGTAAACTGATCTAAACATTCCATAAAGCATTTGAAATTATGCAAAAAAAATTATTAAAATATCCATATCCTTTGTGCCAGAGATTCCAAGGCTAGGCATATACCCCAAGGAGATCAGTGAGAAAAATAAAAACCCTATTTATACCAAAATGATTAAAACAGGGGGCAGCTGGGTAGCTCAGTGGATTGAGAGCCAGGCCTAGAAACAGGAGGTCCTAGGTTCAAATCTGGCCTCAGACACTTCCCAGCTGTGTGACCCTGGGCAAGTCACTTGACCCCCATTGCCTAGCTCTTACCACTCTTCTGCCTTGGAGCCAATACACAGTATTGATTCTAAGATGGAAGGTAAGGGATAAAAAATAAACAGTTAGAACAGCACTTTTTGTGACAGTAAAGAACTAGAAAGGATTGATTGATAAATTAACTAAATTATAGTAAAAGAATATCATGAAATATCATATCAGAGAAAACAATATGATGTAGACAGAGAATCAAGGGAAAGATTTATATGAACTGAAGCAAAATAAAGTAAATAGAATGAAGAAAACAACATACACAACTACAACAAAGTAAATGGAATGAACAACAAAAATAAATCAATAGAAACTGACTACTGTATAATTATAATAACTAAGCTAAGCCTCAAATATGCTGTATGAAAAGATACCTTCCCCCACTCCTTTAGAGAGGTGAGACCATAAGTGTAATTCATGATAACTAGTAGTTTTGTTAAGTTTCTTTTATAATATGGTATGGTTCTCTGGAATAAGTTTGGGGAAGAAAACAGAAATGTAGATAATGTAAAAACAAAAGACAACAATAAAATTTATCTTAAGAAAGGGAATGCTAACAAATTTTTAAGAGCTTAATGACAGGCAGGTTTTTTTTTTTATGTTTCCTGGGAGTTTTCTTTCTTCCTTTTTATTTTAAATTTTATTTTTATTGTCATGCAAAACATACTTCCATATTGGTCATTGTTGCAAGAGTACACTCATATAACTGAAACCATAAATACATGTGATGTGAAAGACAACTCCAACAGTTCTTTCTCTGGCAGTAGATAACATTCCCCAAATTGAAAGAAAATTTTTAAAAGTAACAATGTAGATAGTCCTAAAGAGCAACTTATTTTAAAAAATAAAGATCTAAACACAATGAGGTTTTAGTGTTAGAAGTCCCAGTTTAATTTACCCTGGTCTTCCCCCAACACTTCATATTAAATAGAATCTCCTTTTAAAAAAACAAAACTCATTCTGAATCCTTTTTGTCACAATTAGACTCCCTCTTGAGGTCTATTCATAAACTATAGACTTTCACATTAATATGGCATCAAAACGCCAGGCTGTTTTTCTCCACCTGCCTTGGCTACTTCCTTTAATCATAGCCACCAACAGTCCCCTTAGCTATTAGAGATAAATAAGGGGGTGGCCTCTCCATTTCCTCAAGTTCTTTGCTCTCTCCTCTAACTTCATTCTACACAAGCAGTTGAATTGGGGTGATAAGGGGTTTAAATCAAGAAGTACATCCTTGTCAATGTCTATGAGTTTTTCCAACTAAAAAAAAAAATTAATCACTCTTCCCTTCCAAAAGAAATCTAGTCTAGAAATCTGGTCTTCTGGAAGTAAAAATTTTAATACAATATTGGAAGAGTTATACGCATGCCATCATAGCAACTATCAAATTCCTTTCCTAAGCAAGTGCAATCAGCTTGAGCATATGTGTCTTTGCATAGTATATACTTAAAACTGATGGACTTTGTAACCCTACCAGATCATTACTACTTCCAACATCTTAAATAAAAAGTTAACATTTTTAATCAGATACTTAAAGTGTTTTAAAAAGGGAAAGTAAAAGTATTTCCTTAATACAGACTTAAGTACACTATTAAAGCCACCAGAAAAATGCCTGAATATACTTTGTTCTGAAATGGAACTATCACTGTAGGCTTATGGAAAAAACTCACTCTAACAATTGACTATATTTTTACTCAAAGAAACACTGCTTAAATTTGAAACACATACACACAGTCATACAAATACAAAGGAAGCTATGCTCTAATCTAGGGTGAGGTCAAGGACCCATGTTCTACCCCACTGCCAATTTGCAGCATCAGCAGGATTGCAACCTGCAGTTTGCTTGTGGGCATTCTGATACACAACTTCTGACTTTACCAAATAGCTTCAGAGAGCAATTTTGGTAAACATGCAGATGTGATTATAAAATGCCACATCTGTTTGTAAATAGCTTCCTGATTTTTCATGAGAGTTTTTTTCTGACAGTCCCACCAATGAATAGTTACTTCTGCTATTGTGCTGATGGACAAAAAGAATGGAAATCTGGAGGGAATTTTGGTATATAGTGAGAGGCTATAGAGATTTTTTCCCCCTAGAACCTGAGGAATTTCTGCTGAGATGAAGAAAAAAATACGACTAACAGCACTGAGATAATATGGTGCTCATCCCTTGTTAAAAATAAAATTCGTTAATGCGTTATTTCAAGAAACCTTAGTTGTAGTCCCCCCAAATCTCTGCTTTTCTGGACCTATGTGGTCTTTCTTAGGACAGGGTGTCTTCCCCCAGCCATGCCCCTTCTTTTTCTCTGACACATGAGCCTTCTTCTGGAATTTGGTAGAAACTGACATCTCACAAGCAAGACCATTGTTGACATCTTTCTGTGACATCAGAGGTGGGAAATCAAATCCCCCTTAAGAACCTCCCCCCCAACATTCCCTATAAAACAGCTGGTAATCTCCATCATCAAAGTACAACTCTATGGCAGCCACACTAAACCTGGAATGAGCAGGCTCCAATATTGCTCTAGGAGGGCAACACTTGATTAGATCTTTGGCAAGCTGAAAGGTCTTCTTAAACAAGGTCTAGACCCTGTGCATCCTGTACCCTGTACCTCCTGTCCTGGAAAAAGGGTGACTGAATAAATCAATCACCCATTCTACTTCATCTAGATACTCCTATCAGGTGAGAGCACATCTGGATTGAAGAGGTACGAATAAGGATGTGGACACCTTCAAAGAAACAATCAATTAATCAAAAGCATTTTAACTAGGTGGGGTTAGAAATCTGTTTAATTTGGTTGAGGTTTTGGGTCATGCCCTGTGAGGTTTGCACAAAGCAAGACTAAGCAAAGTTTAGAACTGAGATTCTGAGAATCAAGCAGATTAGTAGTGGAAGCCTCAAACTAACTCCTGCTTGGAATGAGTTACTTGGAATAGGAGGAGGAAGAAGATGAGTGAACCTCTCACTAACCTTTGGCTGGAGGAAGATCTTGGGAACTTTGTGGAGCTGGTGGATTTAGACATCAATATGCAAAATGACCTTATTATTATCACTGGACTAGCTGATGGTGGTTACCTACATTGGGTGCTGAGGACAAACAAAACACATTGAGGAAAGGAAGCTTTGAGTCTATAAGGAGCCCAGTAGGAAAGGAACTTCATAAGCACCCCACAAAGGTTTGGAAAAGATGTTTGAAGAAAAGGAATTCTAAGAACCAGGAGGAATATATTAGCTACATGTACGCTCTGATCTTGAGCTCATTTTCCTCTGGACTCTGTATAATACTTATGAGAGACTAAGGGGGTAGGAGAGGGTATTCTGGACCAAATACTCTTACTACACATCCTTTAGTAAAAACCCCTTTCTTTTTTGGTGGGGAGAGGGAGCTAGTAGTTACTGATGTTTTCTTGATTGCCTTTAATTTATTTTTAAATTCAATTTCTGATAATATTCCAACACAACTTTACACCATAACTTGTCCATCCATTCCCCCATTCAATTTTAATTCAGTTTTATTTTAAGCTCTGAATTATCTCCTTCCCCTCCCCTAGAGGAAACAAGAAAACCAAAATCTATCACAAACAGTTGTTTGTTTTTGTTTGGTTTTGTTTTTTTGAGGCAAACAGGGTTAAGTAACTTGCCCAGGGTCACAGAGCTAGTAAGTTGCTGAGGCTGGATTTGAATTCAAGTCTTCTGGACTCCAAGCCCAGCACTCTATCCACTGAACCACCTTGTTGCCCCAAATATGGATAGTCTTGAAAAATAAATTCCCATGTTAGCCATGTCTAAAAAAGGTGAAGAAAAAGAAAAAAAGGGAAGATATGCTTCAATCAGCCTTTTGAATTCCCCATCTGGAGTTGGATAGGATATTTCATTATGAGTCCTTACTTAGTCATTCAAAGGTGATTGTCTTTGCAATATTGCTGTTTTGTATAAATTGTTCTTTTGGTTCTGTTACTTCACTTTGTATCAGTATGTACAAGTCTTCCAGGTTTTTCTAAAAGTATTCCCTTTATCCCTTCTTTAAAAAAAATATTTTTCTCTATTACATGTAAACCAATAATTTTAACAATAAAACCAATAATTTTAACATTTCTTTTTAAAACATTTTTGAGTCCCACCCAAATTCTTTCCCTTCTTATCTCCCCTCCTCCTGCCTTGATAAGATAAGAAATTTTATATAGATTATACATATGCAGTCATGCAAAACATTCCATATTAGCCATGTTGCAAAAGAAATTATAGAGAATAATTTTAAAAAATATTTTTAAGTATGCTTCAAAAATAAATTAAAAAAAATAATACGTCAGTCTGCATTCAGACTCCATCAGATTTTTTTCCTTTCTGTAAGTGGATAGCATTTTAATCAAAAGTTCTTTGGAATTGTCTTGAATTATTGTATTGCTAAGACTTTGCAGTTAATCATTATAAAACATTATTGTTACTGTATACAATGTTCTTCTGGTTCTGCTCATTTCACTTTGCATCAGTTCATGTAAGTCTTCCAAGGTTTTTCTGAAAGTATCCTGCATCTTTTCTTATAGTACAATAATAATCCATCACAATCATATACCATAATTTATTCAATCATTCCCCAATTGATAGGCATCCCATTCCTTCAGTTTCTAATTCTTTGCCATTACAAAGAGAACAACAATAATTATTTTTGTATATATGCATCCTTTCCTTCTTTCTTTAATCTCTTTGGGATATAGACCTAGTAGTAGAGTTATACATACACATACTATATGTGTAAGTATAGAGAAATTTATAAAAAAATATACATACACACAAAGAATACAATTACATATGATACATATTATATGCTACCTTTCAAAGGTCTCTAGTCTAAGAGTATGATATTATGTTAAGGGGTTCAGAACCAAAGTTGTTTCCATAATCATTCTTTAGGGGAAAAGGTAGCCTTTAGTTTATACCTGTAGCTTAATCCCTTCCCACCAAATACTATTTATACAAAAGGACATTACACATAGTGAATAAACCCAAACATTTATCTAAGCAAAACACCAAACAGAAATCAAAGAAATTCTAAAGATTAGATCATACCACAGAATACAGTTGGAAGTGAGATAAGACCTCAGCTCAAACAAAGAGAGGTCTACTCTAGGAATTCTTTAAAATTGTAAGCCCTGGAGTTCAAAGAATACACATGCCCACAGCTCCAAGAGTTCCAACCTACCATTCACAGATGTGTTTCCCAGAATCCTCTTCCCAATATTTCTAGACACTGAAGTTTCTTGAACAAGTAACTGTATGGCTCTCAATTTCTCTCCGATGATCAAAAGTCACATCTCCCTATTCACACAGCACAAAACTGCCTTTCAGCAAAACTCTAGACCAGTGATTGTCAATCTTTTAAAGACTGTGTGCTGTGCTCCATCTCCTACCCCCCCCCCCAGAGACTTAGTGTCATGCCCTGGCCCCCCACCTAGTGCCATGTGCCTCCCCCTTGCCCCACACAGGAGAGGGAGAAAGCAGTTCCATTGGGCTGCTGGGCAGAGAGGCAGGTGAAGTGAGGAATATTGTCAGCACATGTAGAGAGGGGGAGGGGAATAGTCAGAGAGCTCTGTTCCCCTCTAGCTCTGCCACTTGTGAGCCACCCACCTTACCCCAGACAGGGGAGGGAAAAAGTGCTCCCACTGACTGCTGGGCAGAGAATGGGTGAAATGAAAAATGTCCTCAGTGAAGGCAAAGAGGGAGAGGGGAGTGGCTTGAATGCTCCACTCCCCTCCAGCTCTACCTCCTATGAGTCACTCACCTTACTCTCTGTGCACTCCCATTGGGCTGCTGGGCAGAAGGGTTGGTGATGTGAAAAAAAGGTCATCAGACCCAGTGGAGGGGGGGAAGGGAACGGCTCTGTCCAAGTCCCTCTGCCTTTCTAGTAATGAATTCTGGCAACAGGGGAGGCACAGCATATGTGCCCACAGAGAGTGCTCTGCATGCCATCTTTGGCACACATACCATAGGTTCACCATCATTGTTTTAGACTTAGGAGAAAACCGTTACACACATACACACACACACACACACACACACACACACACACACACACACACACATTTTGTTACTGAAGAACCAAAGTCGATCAAGTAAGTTCAAGGTGAGGTACAAGTGTATATATTCAACACAGTTTTTGTTCTGAAAGTTAAATTCAAAATTATTTTACTAAATATTTTTTCTTCCCAGTAGTTTTCTTGTCTCTACTATTATACTAACATAAAAAAGGCACTCAAAGTCATAATTTCATTTTAGTTAATTAACAGGGAGGAAAAAACTGAGGTAAAGAGATGAACTCAGTCTAATCACATGACAAATTCCATTTCCCCCCCTAATTGGCTCAGAAAAACTAATGACCTATGCAGGTCCTGATGCTTTCTTCCTGGGTACTTCTTAGATGACTTTTTAAAAATTAAATTTTCTTTTTTAAATTTAAAATTAAATTTTCTTGCTTTCAGGAGTTTAAATTTAATCTTACGTGAATATTTCATTATAACATCTTCAGAGAGGACAGGTAATAATTGACAATAAAGTTATCAGAATGAAAGTCATATAAGGATTTTTAACACTTAAAAAAGGAAACTTAGGTATACAAATATAAAAAGTAACTTGAACCTTTTCAAATAAATTTATGATAGTATAACAAGCCTGATAATCAAGAAGTTTTTTTTTTTAAAGCAGTCCAACTATTTCTTTTTTTTTTTTTAATTTAAACCCTTACCTTCCGTCTTGGAGCCAATACTGTGTATTGGTTCCAAGGCAGAAGAGTGGTAAGGGCTAGGCAATGGGGGTCAAGTGACTTGCCCAGGGTCACACAGCTGGGAAGTGTCTGAGACCAGATTTGAACCTAGGACCTCCCATCTCTAAGACTTGCTCTCAATCCACTGAGCTACCCAGCTGCCCCCTAGTCCAACTATTTCTACAAATACCTATAAAATATTAAAACTAATGGGAGGCAGGAGCTAAGTGGCTCAATGGATAGTGTTATAAGGAAGAGATAAGGTTGGTAGGTTTTGCAGAGGGCAGAGGCATGAGACAGTAGAGTAAAGATGCTGGAATTCTGCAGGAAGGGTTATGCTGTTACTAAGAGACAGTTGGGTCTTGTGGTCTCTCTCTGGAGATATTTGGGAGTGTGGCTGCTTATCCTTAGTAGCTGATCCTATCCTGATTCCTATCCTGCCTGCTGTCTTGTGTGTTGTATTTCATCAGAGCAGAACCTGGTGATTCTGATCAACAATAGAAGGCCAAGTCTAGAAATGGGAGATCTTGGATTCAAATGTGACCTCAAATACTAGCTATATGACCCTGTGCAAGCCACTTAATCCCAATTGCCTAGCCCTTATGGCTCTTCTGCCTTGGAATCAATAATTAGTATCAATTTTAAGACAGAAGATACGGTTTCTTTTTTATAAGTTAAAATAAAAGTAATGGAGGAACCCCCACCATTCCAGGATATTGGTTAGATCTTTGGAGGATTTGTGGAAAGATTTGGACTAGAATTTCACAAGATGAGAACACATGGAAAGAGTTTTAATCTGCCTTGGTCAATAAAGTATTCATATTAATGAAATGACAAGTATCCACTAAAATATGAAAATGTAAATATACTATGTAATCGCTAAAAATAGTTGTGAAATGTAACAGTAAAAAAAAAAAGAGTAGAAAACTACCCACAGCACCTGTGCAGTATGAAATGTCCAAACTGAGTTTATTATTGTTCAAGCAAACTTCCTCAACCTTGGCCAAGACACATTCTTCACAGTGAATTGCATATGTGCAAACTTGGAATTTTAAAAAACGAATCCAGCTTTGAATCATCTGATCACCAAATAAAGCATCTGAACAGTTTCCTTAATATGCAGAACACACATTTTTCAGTTTTAGATAACTAAAAAAAAAAAAGGCTAAACAAACTCTCTTTTGAAATTTATCTCCCATATAAAAATATTCAACTTTGGGCACCCAGCAAGCATAACAAATACCAACCAAGTGTTTAAAGGTAAGATAAAAGAAAAGAAAGTTGCTCCCCATAATGAGAATGCCAGTACAAATGGTATTATTGTAATGGATAAAGAATGTTCATTTATATTCAGGGCATTAAATTTTGTTTTCTTTTGTTTTCTGAGATCCCTGCTTTCTTGCCAAATCTTTCTCCCCCCCCCCCCATTGAGCTGATGCTACATTTAGATATAAGCACAAACATTTAATGTGTGTTTTAAATTTGTCCAATTGTTTGAGAAAGCCTTTTTTCTTAATTAACCAAAGGCATACGTGCTGGGTCAATGAAACCAAAACATAAGAGCGAGGAATTTTGATGAAGATAATAATTGCTTACAGATCAGCTTGTTGTAACTTGTTCTTTTAACAAAGAATATGGTTTTATACCACATTTGCATGGTAGGCTTTTTCTCTCTGCATCATCACTATTATAATACATACTTTTAAAAGAGAGATTATCTATAGGTTAAATGGTAAGGAAGTTATCAATTAGATTCCATCATCTGCAAAATTTCACTTACTCAAATTCTGCAATAACAAAAGAAAATTATGCTGGCTTAAGCAATGTTTTGAATCTTTTCAAACTGCTTGCTTAGTGGGTATAGCACAAATCCAAGAGGGAACTCACCTGGTTTTGATTCCCAGCTCTGCCAATTGGGAGCTCAATCCATGTGCATAGTCTTCCGGCTATACCTAATGCCCCACCATATAAGGCTGAGTTCAGTTCAGACCCCAGAGACCCAATAATCAAAACTGTCATAGGATTTGATCATTCCAGATCCTGAGCCATAGGGTACTCCAGGCAGGAAAGGTGAGTCAAATCTAATAGAGAGCCACAGGCTAGGGAAGCTCTATGTATTAGAGGACTTGCAAGCCAAATCAAGTCACCAAGCATTTATTTTAGTCCCTACTATGTGCCAGCCACAGGAGATAACAAAGAAAGGTGAAAGGCAGTCCTGCTGCTCTCAAGGAGTTCTCAGTCTAGCAGGGACAACATGCAAACAATTAACCGACAAGATACAGACAGGATAAATTGGAGGGTAGTCTCAAAGGGAAGGCGCTAAGATTAAAGACAAGGAAAGGTTTTGAAACGTAACAAAAGCCAAGGCAGCCAGGAGGTGGAGATGAGGAAGAAGAAATTCCAGAGTTGCGAAAGGGAATATCATGTGTCCAAAACAGCAAAGAGGACATCCTAAATGTAATTATGATGCCCTCTGCTAACTCTGAATCTCTTCTCCTTGTCCTATCACTGTTCGTGTTTTGACAGATTCCAATCCCGGGCTATCCATCCCCACTTCTCCCTAAGAACCAGCAGGTCTTGCCATCTGATCTGCCACCGCCACTCTGGACTCCTATCCTTGATAGCTGCCCTGCCTATGAACAATCCTACACATGTGAACTCCTTGAGAACAGGGACTTCCCATTTGTGACCCTAGTGCTTAACATATACTAAGCACTTAATATTTTAATTAATCATGAATTTTAAATATAGAGACTTAAAGTTAATAAAGATGTTTGATTTATTTATGCTCTGCTCCTACTGATGTGCTGCTAAATGTTGCTAGAGAAAGTCATATCACCTTACCAACAGAGGCCACCAAAACTTTGTTACTGGATCTCAGCTGGACCCTCACAGCTACAGAGAAATCCCAGGCTTCTCTACTGGCTCACAAGAGCCCCAGTTGGTGGTATGGAAGCACAAGGGTTAATTCAACCTCCCCCAGTTCAAATAGTATCCTGACTCCCAACATCACCCATTAGCAAACTCAATCTAGCATTTAAAGCTACCCACAATCTAGCTCCAAGCTGTTTTCCAGACTTATTTCCTATTGTTCATCTTCTATACTTAATGTTGCATCTAAACTGCTCTACCAACCCTCCTCTAAACTTGACATTCCATCTCATCTCTATGCTTTTATATGGACATGTCCTCCATGTCTAATGGAGGAAAACAGGGGAGCTCCCCTGATCTAAAGGATTTTGGATCACTTTCAAGAGGCAATATATATGAGGCAGCTAGTGTCTCAGTAGAAAGCCAGGTCTTGGAGATGGGAGGTCCTGGATTCAAATCTAACCTCTCAGACACTTCCTAGCTGTATGACAGTGGCCAATTAATTCCAGTTGTCCAGACCTTACTTCTCTTTGGCTTTAGAACTTAGATAATTAGCATCAATTCTAAGACTTCTGAAGGTAAGGATTTTTTTAAAGAGGCAATGTGTCAACTCAGTGCTGAAAGATGCAGCATTATGGGATGATACATCAACCCTAAGGTGCCCATTGAGTCAGTCAGTGCCTATCAAAGCCTCTAGGAATTCCCAAGCTCTCCAATATGTAAGATTGCCTCCCAGACTGGAAAAAAGCATCAGGATGAATATTTCTCATCTTTGCTCAGGGAAAGAAACACAAAGCAGAAGAGGGAAACTGGGGTCCGAGGTCTAGGTTCAGCCTAGTCAGACAAATGTGTTTCCTGTTCTGTCCAAGTAGCTGCCATGGCTTTGAGGGTGGGGGAAGAAAAAAGGAAATTCCTTCCTTCCCCTCTCATGAAAAGTCTGAGGAAAAGGATCACATACATGAAAAAAGGGAAGGCAAGGCAATAGACATTAATAAATGCTTAGTATGTGTCAGGAACTATGCTAAACTAAGAATACAAAGCAGGTACAAGCAAAAAGATAAAGATAATCCCTTCCCTTATGGAGTTTGCATTCTAATGGTGGAAGATAATATACCAACAGAGGCTGAAAGAGGATAGGTAAGAGGTACCTGCTTGGATGCATGAAGTCCAGTAGAGAGGGAGCCAGAAAGTGAAGTTACTTCTACTTACTCCTGAGTAGGCACAACCCTTCTTGGTTTACTGATCAATCCTCTTTGTAGCAGCTCTCTTCCATTGTTGCCATCATGGAAGTCAAAGAATTACTGAACCATGACAAAGCATGATATCTACTACTAAGCCAAGGCACCTGGCCCCCCAAAGTGGTCCAGGAGCCTGCAGGATGGTGGCATTTCCTCATTATTACACTTAGAATATAAATATACTCCTTTTTCATCTCTACCTCTTAAGAATCCACATCTTCTTTCAAAGGTTCACTCTGCTGCCACTTCCTATGCCAAACGTTTCCTGATTTCTCAGTTGTTTCTGCCCTTCCTTCCTGAAGATATTCTTGTTTTTATTTTTCTGTGTGTATGTTATGGGAGAATGCAAGTTCCCTAAAGGCAAAGCCTTATTTTTATCTTTGTATCCTCAGGATCCAGCACAATGATATACTATGACCCTTAAGATGTTTTGATTCTTGAGAATTTACTCTGAGATAAGAAGCAATAGATGCTCAGAAGAACAAAGGTTCATACTGAGTTTATTTTGGGTGACCAGCTAGGGTCCAGCCCAGCCATTTAAGGATTGACATTGTTGTGATTATTTTACCAATGTTATTTTATCAATAACTTGGATAAAGGCAAAGGTGATATGCTCCTTAAATATGCTGATAGCACCGAGTGAAAGATAATGGAAGGCAACCAGATAATATGCTAGATAACAGAGTAAGGTTACAAAAAGAGATTTTGACCCATGAGAACACTGGGTTGAGGCATCTTGGCAAAAGAGGTATAAAAACCACAAAATTATACCTTAAAAAACAGAATTGACTTAATGGCAAAAAAGGCACAAAAATCCACAGAAGAAAAGAAATTTTTAAAAAGCAGAATTGGCCAAATGGAAAAAGAGATACACATCTCAATGAAGAAAATAATTTCTTAAAAACTAGAACTGAGTGACTGGAAGCTAGTGACTTCATGAGACTTAGAGAAAGAATAAAACAAAGACAAAAGAATTTAAAAATAGAAGAAAATGTAAAATATCTAATTGGAAAAATAACTGACCTGGAAAACAGATTAAGGAGAGATAATCTGAGAATTGCTGGACTACCTGAAAGTCAGAATCAAAAAAAGAGTCCAGAAATAATATTTCAAGAAATTATGAAGGAAAATGGCCTCTGTATCTTAGATCTGGAAGATATAATAGAAATTGAAAGAATCCACCTATCATCTCCTAAAAGAGATCCCCAAATAAAAACTCCCAAGAATATTATGGCCAAATTCAAAAGCTCCCAAGGTCAAGAAGAAAATATTACAAGAGATCAAAAAGAAATAATCCAAATACCATGGAACCACAGTCACATGAAATCACATAAGATATATGGATAGATGATTAACATCTTCCTGAAATAACTGAATAGAATAGTGGGCTTGGAATGAAGTCATTACTGGGATCCCCTTGGTCCAAATCACCTGCTATTTTTTTAAACTATGATACTTCTATAAATAAATGTTTTTTCTACTGGAAAAAAAATTTGGTTCAATGACTCACCATCCCTCTACCCCCCTTTCAATGTTTCGGAACCAATGCAGGCCCATTTTGTTCTGCTGTTCTTGTTAATCAATAAAAATCAATCTTTTGTGTTAAAAAACTTTTTTTGTTTTTAAATTTTGCTTTCTTCATTCAATTGTTACCTTTTTGTACAGCATCCTCACAGTGTTGTAAAGACTAACTGCTTTATTCGGCTTATTACAGCATAGAGAATTTGAATTTATAAAGTTTACTATGTTATACTTAAACACTATAGTGGTTCAAAATCTCTCAGTAGATCAAAACCTTTCAGTAGATATCAGGATCACACAAGATTTGGAAGCTTCCACATTAAAGAATCAGAGGGCATGGAATATAGTATTCCAGAAGGCAAAGGAGCTAGGATTATAACTAAAAGTTATCTACCCAGCAAAATTGAGTGTAATCTTTCAGGGGGAAAATGGATGTTTAATGAAATAGAGGACTTCCAAGCATTCCCAATCAAAAGACCAGAGAAGAAGAGAAAATTTGACATTCAAACAGAAGACTCAAGAAAAACATAAAAAGTTAAACATGAAAGAGTAATCATAAGGGACTCGATAAAGTTAAACTATTTACATTCCTATATGGGAAGATAATATATGTAACTCCTAAGAACTTTATCATTACTAGGGCAGTTAGAAGGCATCTAAGGGCATTGCATAAGTTTATTATGTTGGGATGCCCCCCAAAATGTAGGGGTGAGAAAAATGGGTAAACTGGGAGATACTGAATAAAGAAATTTTTCTCATATAAAATAAGTGTGCAAGGAAGAGTTTTTATAGTAAAAATAAATCAGGGGGATTAGTGGGCAATGCCTAAACCTTACTTTCATCAAAACTGCTTCAAAGTGGGAAGAATACTCAGTTGGGTAAAGAAATCTATCTGACCCAGAGTGGAAACAAGAAGGGAAAAGTATAAGAGAGATGAGTGAGGGGATGATAAAATGGAGGAAGAGATTAAGGGAGGCAGTAGTAAAAAACAACACAATCTTTTAAGGGAAACAGCATAAAAAAGAAAGAAGGATAAATGGAAGAAAATGGAATGGAGGCAAATACATAGTTAGTAGTCACACTTGTGAATGTGAATGGGATGTGCTAACCCATAAAACAGAAATGGATAGCAGAATGGATTAGAAACCAGAATCCTACAATATGTTGTATACAAGAGATATATTTGAAACAGAAAGACACACAAAGTTAAAATAAAGAACTAATGGGGCATCTAGGTGGTTTAGTGGATAGAGATACAGACCTGGAGACGGTAGGTCCTAGATTTGAATTCTGCTTCAGATATTCCTAGCTGGGTGACCAATAGCCTTTACCACTCTTCTGCCTTGGAACCAATACCTATTATTGATTCTAAGGCAGAAGGCAAGGTTTTTGGTTTTTTGGATTTTTTAATTAAAATAAAGGACTACAGCAGAATTGATCATTCTTTAGCTGAAACAAAAAAGGCAAGGAGAGCAATCATGATTTCAGACAAAGCAAAAGCAAAAATAGACCTAATTTGAAGAGATAACAAAAGAAACTACATTTTGTCAAAAGGTTCCAAAGACAATGAACACAAAAAAAATTTTATAGCAAGTTTCTCTGGTAAGGCCTCATTTTTCAAATATGTAGGAAACTAAGGCAATTTCTAAAAATAAGGGTCATTCCTCAATTGATAAATGGGCAAAGGATATAAACAGGCAATTTTCAGAAGTAGAAACAAAACTATCTATAGTCATATAAAAAGATGCTCTAAATCACTACTGATTGGTGAAACACAAATTAAAACAACTCTGAAGTGCCACCTCACATCTTTCAGAAATGGCAAATATTGGAGGGGATGAGGAAAAATAGGTACACTGGTCCAACCAATCTGGAGAACTATGCCTACTCTTTGACCCAGCAATATCACTACCAAATCTGCACCCCAAAGAGTATTTTTTAAAAAGAGAAAAGACCTATATATATGAAAATATTCATAGCAGCTCTTTTTTGTGGTGTCAAAGAGTTAGAAACTAAGAGGATATTCATCATTTGGTGAATGGCTAAATAAATTGTGGCATGCAATTTTGATGGAATATTATTGTAACTATAAGAAATGATGAGGAGAGTAGTTTCAGAAAAACATGGCAAGACCTATATGAACTGGTGCAAAGTGAGAAGAATCAGATCATTGTGCACAGTAACAGCAATGTTGTAATCATGATAAATTGTGAAACACTTGGCTATTGTGATCAATGGTTAAAGATAGTCCCAAAGGCCTTATGATAAAAATTTTAAAAAATGCCACCTCCAGAGAAAACTGATGAACTCAGAGTACAAATTGAAGTATAATGTTCTCCCTTTTCTTTCTTTTTTTTTGCAATACAACTAATATGGAAATATATTTTACACTATTTCACATGTATAATTGATATCATGTTATTTTGAGGGGCAGAGAGAATCTGGAACTCAAAATTTTAGATGAAAAGAATGTTTAAAATAAATAATAATTTTTGAACCAGAGAGGAGAAAATAGGAAAGGAAGTCAAATTCTGAACTGAAATTCTTGCTCTTCCTTGTAATAAGACAAATAAGCTCTGCTGGCTTTTTAAATTTAAAGCCCTGAGTTTTTCCCTGTTAGAGTGCTTTTTTTTTTTGTAAGAAAAGAAATACCTGTGACAAAGTCTTCAGGCTAGGATAAAAAAAATCTTCCTAAGAAGAAAAACAAAAGCTTTTAGATTTCCCCCCTGCTCAAGGGGAAAAGCTTGTTTCTCAGAACATCTCCTAGAAAATGCCTACTCCGTGTAGGTGAAGACTTCCCCCAGAAGAATGGGCAGAGGGGAACAATTTGTCCCAATGGCCATGAAGGTAGCTGAAGCAGGCTTTGTGGAGCTTCAAGCTTGGTCAGACCTTGAAGACACCAAGATCATCCAATCACTGCTTCCCAGGCCATCATGGTTATCTCACCTTTTGTCTTACCACTAGACTTTTACGATTCTGAAAGAGAGAGTGAGGCTAATAACTTTGCATAACTGCTTCATGTATATCCAATTCCCAAGTAATTAAGACCACCCAGTAATATCACTGGTCCTCTTTTGAAAAATGAAAGAAAAATAGCAGGACTCTAAGAGTCCTTATACCAGGAACCAAGAGCTTTATTGCATAAATAGTGCACAGTCCCTCCTAGCTTGCTAATTAAACCTCAGGTTTAATTCTATCTTTTAAAAAATTCTACCTCTGGATCACAGAAGCTTAAGTCAATAATCTTTTTCTAGTTTAGGGCTTGAGAGTCTATGGGGTTCCTTATTTTATTTCTAGTAGCTAAACCACAGCTAGTAATCATCCATGTAGAGGCCATTCTTCTAGCAAATTGCCAAGGGCTCTGGGGATTGTGGTTCAGCAGTTTCTCAGTTCCAGAACTCTTTCTTTTCCAAAGAATGAGAGAGAGAAAGAGACCAGAACAAAACAAAGCCCAGGAAGCAAGGTTATTATCTTGCTCCAGTCTAAAGACATCACTACTTTTTTTTTTAACCTTTACCTACTGTCTTAAAAATCAATAAATATGGTATATTGGTTCCAAAGCAGAAGAGTGGTAAGGGCTAGGCAATAAGAAGCAAGTGATTTGTCTAGTCACACAGCTACCAAGTAATTGAGGTCAAATTTGAACCCAGGACTTCTGGTCTCTAGGCCTGGCTCTCAATTCAAAGAGCCACCTACATTGCTGCTTTTAATATGTATATATAAAAAGCAAAACCTTACCAGGCTTTAGCTTTTCCTTCTAGATAAGTTTGGACATTGTAATTATGATTCCCAGTGGGCATGTGATCTTATTGCATCCCTTTATCTGCAGAGATCATAATTTCCATAGGTTTTCTTATCCTATATGATTCTTGTTCAAGTCCTCCAATAAATCCTCCATATGAGAGAGCTCCAACACACTATCCTAGAAACGTCTCTCCATGGTAGATAAGGGAGTCGTCCTCTAAATTTTTTAATACTTGTTAATACCTTTAATCAAGTCATCTAGGCTGTCCATTGGTTCACAATCACTCATTCTCACTAAATGACTAATCTAATTCCTTTTCCAATCAGATATTTCCTATTTAATAAATTTTACACCATTTATTTTGTGCAAATAAATCTTTGTAATATTTTGCAGCCTATTTGCATCCACTATGCTCTTCATGTATTATTCCAAATTTTAATTCCTTATAAATTCTGGTATTTTATGACTTATAGACATACATGTTACAGAAAGACGATGTTTTGTTTTATTTTGTTTTCCTAAGAATTTTGGTATCAGGAAGCAACTTGGGATTTTGGAAAGACACAAGCACTCTTCTTCCTGGTCAATCCCATGCATATTTTCAGATTATACAAGATACCTTCCTAGATACAACCACAGGATAACTTTATTTAGAACCCTCTGATCATCAGCAAACATTTAGCAAGACACAAAAGTAAGGGATTCCTTATCCTATTGGTGAGGACCTAACTGATATTTATCAAACAGATTCACTTCTGTCATGGAGGATACCTTTTTCAGGATCTAATAGGAAGGATTTAGGAACATGAGTCATGTAACCACGGAAAAAATATTCTAAATTAATTAATTAAATAAAAAGTTTCAATTTAAAAAAAGGAAGGATTCCTCTCTAGACTGTTAAATCTTCAAGATACTCTTGCTTGTGGATTACATTCTCCTGACTGCATTAAGCCCCAGAGTTCTACAGTAACTTTTCCCCTTACTTAAAAAAAAAAAACAAAAAACCCTCTTACTTTTTCTCCATGTAAAAATGTCAGGGCTAGGCAAATAGAGTAAGTGAGTTAGCCAGGGTCACAAAGCTAGTAAATATCTGAGGCCAGATTTAAACCCAATTCCTCCAGTCTCCAAGCCTGGCACTCTATCCATTGTGTGACCTAGCTGCCTTAACCTACAGCAGGGCTAATAATTCAAATAGGAAAAATAAAACGGATAAAGAATTCCAATTGCCTACATCATGAAATGTAGTTGGAAGGATAGTTCATTGAGTTAGTCCACCAATATTCTAGAAGAGAACCAAAAGTAGACAATGTTAGACAAACTTAGTGGGACAGGTATGTGGCACAGTGGATGGAGCACCAGGTCTAAAGTTGGAAAGACCTGAATTCAAATGTAACCTCAGACATTTACTAGCTGTGTGACTCCAGGCAAGTCACTTCACTCTTTGTCTGAGTTTTCTCATCTGTAAAATGAGCTGGAATAGGAATGGCAAACCACTCCAATATCTCTGCCAAGAAAATCCAAAATTGGGTCATGAAGAAACATCTGAACAACAAAATTAAATAGTTATGATAGTATATTCTTGTGTAATAATACTTGAAGGTTTATAAAGCATTTAACCTACTATCTGATTTGATTCATATAATAAGGAGGTGAAGTAGGTATGCCAGGCATTATTATCTCTCCCTGATAGATGAACAAAATGCAAGTAGCTTAAATTTACAAAGCTAATAAATGGCAGGGTTTGGGTTTAAACACAGATCTTTCTGCTCCATGTCCAGCACTCTTCCCACTATTCCATGCAATCTACTATCTTGCATTTCTTTAAAGCAGGGTAACATGCACAGCTAAGCGGATACTTCCTAGCTGGGTGCCCCTGGGCAAGTCACTTAAACCTTAACTGCCTAGCCCTTACCACTCTTCTGCCTTAGAACCAATACCTAGTATTGATTCTAAGACAGAAGATAAGAATTTTTTAAAAGTGGGATGACTTATAAGATTAGATCCTTAAGAATATACATTTCTAGCACCCTTACTCACACTTTGGGCTTTGCCCTTTTGCTAGTGAGTTACTGAAACAGATAGCTCTCTATATTTTAACATTTTTAAACATTTACAAAAGGCCCTAGACAGCAATCTGTAGGTGGTATGGAGGGGGAGACAATGTGATATCTGGAAAGGATAAACAGAAGTAAATAGTTCCCTGAAGTTGTTCCAGTGCTGCCATCAAGGGCCTGTCAGGAAATGTATACAGAAGCCCAATATAAACAAATTATCATCTTTTTAAGCAAAAAATTTCCTTTAGTTTTTTAGAAAGCAAACAAACTGCTAAGCCAGCACAGTATCTATGCAATAAGCAAAAAATGATACTGTTATTTAGAATGACAAAGCCTATAGACAATCAGCTAGGCTGTGAGAATTTTTTTCATAATAATAACAATAAGAAGAATTAGCATTTACAGTCCTCATCAATAGGAATAAGGAATCCCTTAATGTGGTTGCATTATTCAAATTTCCAGAACATATTTCCATAGGGCTGGAGTCAGTGACCACATTTTATATAATTATATCTTTGAATGGTGCAATTTGAATACATAAAACCACTTCAGAGGATGCATTATTCACACTTATTAGGACCCAACTGTAGAAAGCACTTTAAGGCTTGCAAAGCATTTTATAAATATCACCTTTTTTTATATTCACATCAACTCTAAGCAGTAGGTGCTATTATTATTATCCTTGTTTTACCGATGAGGAAACTGAGGCAAAAATTGCTCATCCTGGGTTACACAGCTACTAAGTGTCTGAGGTCAGATTTGAGTTTAGGCTTTCCTGACTCCTGGTCTAGCTCTCTATCTACTGTTTCTTACTTTATATAAAAAAACCATTTCCTTAAAATACAGATATATGCCTCCAGAGAAAGAACTGTTGGGAGTCAGAATGCAGATCAAAGCATATGATTTTTAAATTTTAGTTTATTTGGTTATTTTGGGGTTTTCATTTTAGATGAGTATTCTCTTACAAAAATGAATATGGAAATATGTTTTGCATGATAATACATGTGTAACCCAGAAAAAATATGTGTGTATATACATGTAAATCAAATTATTTCTGTATCAACTTTTGCTAGAATTTCATGATGGTTGATTTTAATTTCTAATAGCTTTTCTAATAGTAGTGGCTATTAAACTTTAACTGTATAATTATTATTTTGTTAAAGATAGAAATAAGCATTTATTAGGCACCTACTTTTTTTGTCAGACTGTGCTAAATACATTATAAATATTATAAATATCTCATCCGATCTTCACAAACATCCTGGCAATTATTTATTCTTATCCCCTTTCATAGTTGAGAAAAATTGAGGCAGACAATAGTTAAGTGATTTGCCCTGTATTTAATAAGTATCTGAGGCTGAATAACTCCTGATTTCAGGTCCAGTATTTTATCTACTGTGCCAGCTTTAGGCAAAGTCCTTGCCTTCATAGGGCTTATAATCTGCTAGACTACCAGACAGATTTCATACACGAACAAACAAGAATACCATAAATGGAACAGAGTGATTCTAATAAGTTTCATTGTCTAGTTTCCCAATCTACATTGCAAAGACCCACTAACTCTTATTGCTCTCAAGTCCTGATTCCAAATACTGGTCTGTTTATTCTCCCAGTTCAAATCTCTTTTTCCCACTTCTTTTAAAAAACAAAACTTTTATTTTTTTTTACTAATTACATGTAATAATAAATTTCCATACAAGTTTTCCTAAGTTATATGATTTGAATCTATCTCCCTTTCTCCCTTCCCCCTCCCAGTGCTGGCAGGTGATACAATCTGGATTATACATGTATTATCATGCAAAACATATTTGTAAAATGATGATACTTGCTGATCATTTTAGATAGATACCACTTATTATTCTAAAGAAAGACACATTTATTCCTATGCTTTCTAGTGTTTTTAATAAGAATTTTGTATCTTGTTGAAGGTTTTTTCTGTATCTATTGAGATAGTCATGATTTCAGTTAGTTTGGTTATTGCTATGGTCAATTATGCTGATAGTTTTCCTAATATTAAACCAGCCTCTCATTCCTGCTATAAATTCCACCTGGTTATAGTTAATAATCTTCATGATATGTTGCTATAGTCTCTTGGCTAGAGTTTTATTTAAGATTTTTGCATCAATATTTATTAAGGAAATTGGTCTGTAATTTTCTTTCTCTTGTTTTTGCTCTTTCTGACTCAGGTATCAGCACCATATTTGTGTCATGAAAAGAATTTGGTAGGCCTCCTCCTTTGCGTATTTTGCCAAATAGCTTATATAGTATTAACATTAATTTTTCTTTGATAGAATTCACTTATGGATCCATCTGGCCCTGGGGATTTTTTCTTAGGGAGTTCACTGATGGTTGTTCAATTTCTTTTTTTGAGATGGGATTATTTAAGTATTCTATATCTTCTTTTGTTAAAATGGACAATTTATGTTTTTCTAAATATTCATCCATTCCAACTAGATTCTGAGATTTATCATCATGTAATTAGGCAAAATAGCTCTTAATAATTGCTTTAATTTCTTCTTCATTGGAGATGACTTCATCATTTTCATTTGTGATTTGATTCTTTTTTTTAAAACCAAATTAACAAGTGCTGCTTCATTTCTCTTTTTATAGAACTAACTCCTACCCTTATTAATTAGTTCAATAGTTCCTCTACTTTCAATTTTATTAATTTCTCCTTTGATTTTTAGGATTTGAAATTTAGACTTTAATTGGGGATTTGTAGTTTGTTCTTTTTCTAGTTTTTTTTTAGTTGTATGCTCAATTCATTGATCTGTTTTCCCTCTATTTTATTGATATAATAATTTAGGGATATAAAATTTCCCCTTAGTACTGTTTTGGCTATATCCCAGCGTGAATTTTAGATTTGCTCCACCCTGATTAAATCTTTAAAATCCTAACAAACAGGAATGTCAACACCCCTACTTAAGGAGTAAGTGTTGAGAAAGATAGCCTATGACAGACATGTGCTAGCAAATGACAAATAAGAAACAACTGACAGACCCCCTGGGCTGTCCTGAGTCAAGCTTAAGCTACCATTGGTACATGTGAGACACATGAAGTGATGTAAAAAACAGTCTATATATTCTCCTCACTTCTGCTTGCTGGGCTCTCTTGGGCAGCGGAGGAGTTGAGCTCAGGGTCTCTCTCTTGGAGACGTTGGATTCGACTATCGGTTTGTGGGTCAGGTGAGGAGCCTTCCCTGAGCTCTCTCTGGGTTTAGGCTGATTCCTTTTTTTCTTTCCTTTACCTTTCCTAAAACACTATCCTCCTAGGAGGACCCTCATCTCAGAGGTCTCCAAACTCCCCTTGGCTCAGGCAAGGCCAGAGAAATCTTATACCCTTTCCCCTCTCTCTTCTTCTTAATTCCTTCCCTCTATATTAATTAAATCACCATAAAATTCCCAAATTGACTTGAGTATCTTTATTGGGATTTTGATTAATCCCTGGTGACCATAAGTATATTAGTCAAAAACCCCTAAATTTACCCCTTACACCAGAAATTTGGATATGTTATCTCCCCATTGGTATGCTCTTTAATGAAATCAGTGATTGTTTCTATGGTTTGTTCTTTGACCTACTCCTTTTGAAAAATTAGTTTCCAATTAATTTTTTATTTGTCTTTCCATGAACCCTTATTGATTATAATTTTTATTGCAGTGTGATCTAAAAAGGTTGTATTTATTATTTTTGCTGTTTTGCATTTGGCTGTGAAGTTTTTATGCCTTAGTACATGGTCAATTTTTATATATGAATCATTTGTACATTTTGTATATGTAACATTGTATACATACTATTTTTGTATATGTACTATTTACTACTAAAAAGAGGTATATTTCTTTTAATCCTGATTCAATTTTCTCCAGATATCTATTAAATCAAACTTTTCTAAAATTTCATTCACTTCATTTACTTCTTTCTTGTTTATTTTTTGGTTAGATTTGTTTAGTTCTGATAGGGGTAGGTTGAGGTTCCCCCACTAGAATTATTTTACTATTTCCTCCTTAAGTTCCATTAATTTTCTCTTTAAAAATTTGGAGGCTATATTATTTGTTGTATATATGTTAAGTACTGATATTACTTAATTGTCTATACTACTTTTTTATTAAGATGTACTTACCTTGCTTATCTCTTTTATTCAGATCTATTTTTGCTTTAGCTTTGTCTGAGACCATGATTGCTACTCTTGCTTTTTTTAAATCTCATACTCTTACCTTTATTCTGTGTATGTTTACCTGTCTCAAATGTGTTTGTTGTAAACAAAATATCATAGGATTCTGGTTTTTAATCCACTCTGATATCTGCTTTTGTTTTATGGATGAATTCATCCCATTTACATTCAGTTATGATTACCATCTGTGTATTCCCCTCCATCTTGTTTCCCCCTTTTAATCCTGCCCTTTCTCCTTTCACTCTATCCCTGAACACAAGTGTTTTGCTTTTAATTACTCCTCTTACCAACATCCTTCTTATTCCCCTTCTGCTTCTCTATAGTCTTTTAATTACTTCCCCCATTCTCTCTCCCTTATATTACTCCCCTCCTCACCACCACCTTTCTTATTCTCCTTCTACTTCTGTATATAGTAAGATGAGATTCTATACCCCAATGACTCTCATTGTCATTCCCAATCTGAGCTGATTCTGATGAGAGTAAGGTTTATATATCTCCCATTACCACCCATCCTTCCCAATTTTTTCCTGTACCTCTTTATGTGATATAATTGATCTTATTTTAATCTCTCTCTTTCCTTTTCTCTCTGTGCAATCCTTTTTCACCCTTTGATTTTTTTGCATATCATCCTAAACAGCTTATTACCACCCCCTTCATCTATGTATACTTCTAACTACTATGATGACAGAAAATTTTAAGAGTTATAAATATCATCTTTCCATGTTGGAATATAGACAATTCAACTTTATTGAGTTCCTTAAATTTCTTCTTTTTTACTTACCTTTTTATTCTTTCCTTGAATTTTGTATTTGGACATCAAGTTTTCTGTTTAGGTTTGGTCTTTTTCTTCAGAAATGCTTGGAGATCTATTTTTTTTTAATGACCATTTTTTTCCCCTGAAAAAATATAGACAGTTTTGATGGGTAGGTTATTCTTGATTGTAAACCCAGTTCCCTTGTCTTTCAGAATATCATATTCCAAGCCTACTAGGAGCATCTTCAATGTAGAAACTGCCATATCCTATGTAATCCTGACCAGGGCTTAATGATATTTGAGTTGTTTCTTTTTGGTTGTTTGAAGTATTTTCTCCTTGACCTGGGAATTCTTGAGTTTGGCTATAATATTCCTGGAAGTTATCATTTGGACATTTATTGCAGGAGGTGATCTGTGGATTTTTTCAATTTCTCTTTTGCCCTCTTGTTCAAGGATGTCAGGGCAGTTTTCTTTGATAATTTCTTGTTATATGATGTCTAGGAATTTTTTTTAATCATGACTTTCAGATAGTCCAAAAATTCTTAGATTGTCTCTCCTGGATCTATTTTCCAGATCTGTTGTCTTTTCAATGATTTCAATTCAATTTCATTTTTTTTTCATTCTTTTGATTTTGTTTTATTGCTTCTTGATAATTCAAGAAGTTACTAGCA
Organism: Monodelphis domestica; assembly: GCF_027887165.1. Lineage (NCBI taxonomy): Eukaryota > Metazoa > Chordata > Mammalia > Didelphimorphia > Didelphidae > Monodelphis > Monodelphis domestica. Next base: position 63,596,403 of record NC_077232.1, on the reverse strand, counting down.
TCTATTTGGTCAATTCTAATTTTTAAATAATTCTTTTCTTCCATGACCTTTTGATCTTCCTTTTCCATTTGGTCAATTCTACTTTTTGTGCAACTCTTTTCTTCATTGGATTTTTGTGCCTCTTTTCCATTTGACCAATTTTGCTTTTTGTTTTTACTTTTTGCATTGCTTTCATTCTCTTTCTCATTTTTATTTCACTTCTCTTATTTGATTTGTGAATACCTTTTTGAGACTCAGTACCTGAAGCTAATTCCCATTTTTCCTTGAAGTTTTGCATGTGGTTCCTTTGATCTCACTGTTCCCTACTGAATAAGTGCCTTGCTCTTTTTTGTCTCCATAGAAATTTTCCATGGTTATGTGTTTATTTTGCTGTTTGCTTATTTTCCTAGCCCCTTTTTTGCCTGTGGGCTGGAAGTTCTGAAAGCTGCAGATTCAGTCTCCTCTGCTGATGGCTGGCTGGACTCAAAGCAGTGGGAGATATTTTGTTTAGTTTCCTAGCTTCCTGGGTACTTCTAAGTGTAGCTCACACCTTACTAATAGATGGAAAACATAGTAAGGTACTTAGTACTTTAATATTTTAGTACATAGTAAAGTAATACAACTTTTAATTAGGTAAGATTGCAAGTAGTATCTTAGTGTCAGTTCCTAAATAAGTGGGATTTCACTTCTGCCCTAGCTTTTTCTTCAGGAATGCTTGGAGAGCTTCTTTTTTTTTAATGACCATTTAAGCTAGGGTCTTTTCCACAGAGTAGGCTTGAAAAGGCCAAGTGCAACAAACTTTGTGGGGCCTCCCTGTTGGCTGGTGCCAGGGCTTGGGCTTTCAAGGAGTGGGTATAGGGTACTCTGCAGTTAACTTAGGCAGGGTCCTGGGATCTCAAAGTTGACTTGTGTTGAGGTTCAGAATTTGGGAGTCCTGTGCTCCTCTGTGAGCAGTTCTAATTTCAGTTCTACCTTATCTCATGAAAACAGGCTCTTGATGCCTATATTCCAAGTTGTTTTCCACAGGAGAGCCACCTTACTCCATTCCTCTTGTTGATTCTGTGACTCCAATTGTCTTGAGGCACTATTTTAAAATTAGTTTGAGAGGATTATTGAAGTGGTTCCAACTTTTGCTGCTACTAAGCCACCATCTTGGCTCCACCCTCTAGTTGTATTATTACTATGCCTTGCATTTCTATGGAACTTTACATCCCATACCTCATTTTTTTAATCCTAACAACATTCTTGAATGTTAGGGAAAGGAAGATATTATTATTGCCATATAGATTTATATGTGTGTATAATTTTTTTAGAGACAATCAGGAGAATGGACTGCATTTCATTCATTGGGGAAATTGTTCAGGATTCCATTTCCTATGATCCTATATGCCTGTGGTATTGGGACATTCTCGTTGTACCTGAGAAATGACTAGAAGAAGGTTTGATGAAAAGGAAAAGCCAGATTGTGAGAGCATTTAAAAATGTGAGCATAGTATTAGCACCAGAGAGAAGACTCAAACTACAGATTCCAGCTGCTAATGGGAGTAGACATCTAGATAAAGAGAAAATATACTATCGACAGCTATATATCAGACTATGCCATGTTTCCCCCATTTTAGAAGTTCACATCTTTGAGAAGATGGGCAGAAATGAAATCCCACTTACTCAGGAACTAACACTAAGATACTACTTACAATCTTACCTAATTAAAAATTGTATTACTTTACTATGTACTAAAGTATTAAAGTACTAAGTACCTTACTATGGTTTCCTTCTATTTGTAAGGTATGAGATATACTTAAAAGTATCCAGGAAACTAAGAGATTAGACCCATTGAGATAAATTATAATTACCACCCAAAATATGCCAACATTGAGTTCTACATTTATACTAGAACAAAACAGCAAATGGGTTACATATTAAATGAGAAAACTGTGATTATTAACTAAATTAATTTTAAATAAATAAAATTAATTAATTAAATGAGAAAATGGCAATTATTAATTAATTTTAAAAATAAATTTAAAAAACTAAAAAATTAAAAATAACAATATACTCAAAGTGGTAGAGAAATTTAATCAGATAAAAAAAGATCTAGACCTAGAACCCATGCAGATGTGTTCTCCACTAAAGTTATCTTCTTGTCCTTGTCTCCCACTGAAGTAGCTAGTGATCTATAAAAAGATATTTAAAGTCTCTGGTGAATTGCAGAAATATATGGAAAAAAATTATTATCTATGATCAAATTTCCCTGATCTCAATTACTCTTCATGATCAGGATTGCAAAAAAAATAGTTTAATATTAGAAAAATAACTGCCATAACTGATCACATTAAAAACAAAAACATTATAAATCAATGGTTGCATTAAAAGATGAGGAAACACTTCACAAAATTAAGCATTCATTTATAATCAAAACCTTACAAAGTATAGGCAAAGAGACATCATTTTTAACCTGATAAAAGTATATATCTAAAATTAAATATGATAATTATTTGCAATGGAAAAACACTAGTAGCTTTCACAATAAATATAGGGGCAAGGCAAAGATGCCCCTTTTCACCACTGTTATTTGATATAAATCTAGAAACACTAGTAATAGCGAGAAAAAGAAAAATTCATTAAGAATAAGCAAAAAAGAGATGAAACTATCCCCATCTGTTGGTAATTTGATGATTTACTTAGAAAACCTCAGAGAAAATCTGGCCTCAGGTATTTCCTAGCTTTATGACCTTGGGTGAGTCATTTAACCCCAATTGCCTAGCCCTTACTACTCTTTTGTTTTAGAACTGATACAGAAAGGATTTTTAAGAAGACAAAAAAAAAACAGAAAATCACTAAGTAAACTGACAATAACTTCAGTGAAGTAGCAGGACAAAACACATCCACAAAAAAATCAAGAACATTTTTACATAGCACTAAGAAAATGCAAGGGAACATCAGAAACAAGAAAATTCCATTCAAGATAATTACTAAATGCATAAAATATTTGAGTCAATCTATCAAGGTTCCCTCAAGATGTGTATACTTACAAAACATTCTTTAAATAATTATTTAAATAATTGAAGGAAAAGCCAGTGTTAATGACTGAGACTTGCTAATATAGTTTCAGGAATCATGATAAAGTAGAGAAAGCAATGACTGGAAAGTCACTGAAAATTCTGCATATGTGACGCTTATTACTGCATGACCTTAGTCAACTCACTTAACCTTCTTGGGTATCATAAGTTTCCTCATCTGTAAAATGAGGTGGTTGGACTAAATGGTCTCTAAAATCCCTTTTGGCTCTAGATCTAATGATGAACCTAAAGTAAAAATTATAATACAATACAATTTGTGGATTTTGTGATAAACCTGTCAAAAGACTAAGGTGATACCTTATAAAACTAGGAAAAACAGTAAACATTCATTTAAAGAACAAAAGGTCTAGAATCTCAATGGAAATATTTTTTAAAGTAGTAATGAAGGGGGGCTAGTGCCACCAAACCTCAAATTAATCTACAAAGCAGTATCCTAAGGAACTATACTGGGTCTGCATTTCTTTTCTCTCTACAGTCTCTCTCAGGGATCTCATCAGGTATCCCAAGTTCAACTACTATCTATGCAGATGACTCACAGATTTCTATATCCAGCCTCTCTCTCTTCAGCTCCAGTCACATGTCACATACTGCCTTTTAAACATCTCTAACTAAAGATCCCATAGGGTTCACAAATTTAACATGTCCAAAACAGAATTCATTATCTTTCCTAACTAGCTCACCTCTCTTCTAAATTTCCCAATTACTGTCAAGAATATCTATCCTTCTAATCACAGTTTACAACTATGTGCCTGGCAGTAAGCCAGACTGTCTAGATCAAAGAATATTAAGAAAAGAGTAATGTGGAAAAAAGACTGGCAAGTATCACTACGTCACTCTTGATTTTGCACTCCCAGCATGCTACATTTCAGTCAGTTGCTAAATCCTATCCAATCTATCTTTTTAACATCTCTCTCACATACTCATCCTGTCCTTTCTGTTCACACAGTCACTACCCTAGTTCAGGCACATTATAAATTTGTAGACATTTATTATTTTTATATAAAAGGCATATTTGATAAATATGTTATAAAACTGTCTATCTAGTTTTGTTGTACCTTCCCACATATATAACCTCCTTTATAAGTACATCTGGGCCTGGGGTGTTAGTCTTTAAATCTGGCAGTTCTACTATCTTTGGTGATGAATTTGCTAAAAAATCTTTGCAAATCTTTTCCATTTTTTTTCCTGTTTGTTGTTCTTCCATTTTTATCCATAAATGCCCTCTGAATGACTTTGTTTAATTGGGTCTCTTGCCAAGCTTTCTTCCAAGTGGTGCTAAGAATTAGAGTTTTCAGACAGTATATAAACTTTAACTTGGCTGTTGGTACTCTGAGTGCAAGAATCTTATCCAAAGACTAACAAATGAATATCTTGCTACAGAAATTGAATCCTTTTAAAATGGAAGAAAGAAGGAAGTTGCAGTCAAATGAAAGAATGGATTATAGGGGTTCCTTTGAAGGATAGAGAAAGGAGTTGGTAGAATTGGTTTAATTATATGCCTAAAGGAAACAAGAAACATTACTTCATGAAATATTTGGTCACTTTATGCTGAGTATTCAGGGGCAAGTATTTGCAAAAAGAAAACCTTGAAAATAATTGCAGTTCACAGATCAATATGGGTTCCAAAAATGTAGGAAATTCTATAAAATTCTTCAAAAATTTTTATTACACTTCCAACTTAAATTGACATAAAAGTTGGCAAATTGGTTGCAAAGGTAGGAAAAAAGATGGTAAGAAACATATTAGGAAGAAGTCTGATCCAGGAAGAAGAAATTAGAGAACCTAAAGATTTGTAAACTATACAGAAACTTTATATCTTTAAACCTTGGATAATTTTTTAGTAGAAAAGAACTGGTGGAATATAGCAAGTACCCCCCAAAATAATAAAAATAAAATTTATTTTATTTTAACATATAGAAAAACTCATTGTTGATGTGGTCAATCTTGAATCAGTTTTCTGCATAAAACCATTAACTTGTCAGAACAAAGATGAAAATTAGTTTAAAAAACTAGAAGCCTAATAATGAGAAAAAAGCATGATATCCATTTGAAACAATTGAACCATGAACAATTTAAACAAATATTTAACAATGAAAGTGGGCAATAGACAATAGAAATAACATAGAAGCCTACTAAAATAATTTGGAAAAAAGTTTAACTACTATAAAACAATTAAATTACCATAACAAGAAAATCAAAACAGCCCAGAAAACACCTTAGTCAGTAAATACATCATTTATTTGCCAAATGTAAAGTAATGGTAGCTAAGGTCAACACTGATCCAAACAAATTTAGGATATAAACTTGTTTTCAAAGTCTTCAGAAGAAGAAGAAATGATTATTAGTAGTATCAATTTATAAAGAGAGAAGCAAGAGAGGATAAAACCAGTTTTTAAGCTTTCCTTTGAAAGCTCGAAGATGATATGATTGTATATTCAGAAAATCTTGCAACTCAACAAAAAAACTGACACAATAAATAACATTAGCAAAATAGTCAAATATATGAAAAATCTACCCCAAATTTTTCATTTTTAGAGAGGATGCCCTTCAATTGGGGAATGGAAATTGTGGTATATGTTGGTGATGGAATACTATTGTGCTAAAAGGAATAATGAACTGGAGGAATTCCATGTGAACTGGAACGACCTCCAGGAATTGATGCAAAGTGAAAGGAGCAGAACCAGGAGAACATTGTACACAGAGACCGATATACTGTGGTATAATCTAATGTAATGGACTTTTCTACTAGCAGCAACACAATGATCCAGAACAATTCTGAGGAACTTAAGAGAAAGAAAGCTATTCACATGCAGAGAAAAGAACTGTGGAAGTAGAAACACAGAAGAAAAACAAATGCCTGATCACATGGGTCAATGGGGATATGTTTGGAGATGTAGACTCTAAGTGGTCACTCTAAGACAAATATCAATAATATGAAAATAGGTCTTGATCAATGGCATGTAAAACCCAGTGGAGTTGCTCATTGTCTGTGGGAGAGGGGTGGGAGGAGGGGAGAGAAAGTACATGAATCATGTAAGTATGAAAAAATATTCTAAATTAATTAAGTAAAAATTTCAAATAAAAATATGTATATTTGGGAAGTATTTAACAAAATAAATAGAAATAAACTACAACATAAAAAAATTTTCATTTCTATATATAACTAGTTAGTAGGTATCTTATCTTGAAGGTTTGCAGAGTTCTTTAAAATTATCATCTCATCTTACCTTTATTATAGCTCTGAAAGGTAAGTGCTATTATTCCCATTTTACACATTAGTAAAATTACTATTTTAATTTTGAAATTAATTAAATTATAATTAATATATTATATAAGACATAATATAAAAATTATAATATAATAATAAAACATAATTAATTTAATAGAAATTACACATTAGGAAACTGAGGCACCAAAAAGGTTAAATGATTTGCCCAAGATTACATAGATAGTAAATATATGAGGCTGGATTTGAACTCAGGTCTTCCCAACTCCATGTGCTCTACCTACTAAAAACTATAAAATTCAACATTGGTGGCACTGTAGTGAAATAAGGATGCTAATTACTGTGGAACTATAATTAAGAGTATTTGGGGGAACACTTTAGCAACATTCAACAAGTTGACAGAAGTGGCCTATAACTTCTGATCCAATGTTGTTCTTCTAGGGCCCTTACCAGAGAGTGAGGATACTATCATTTCAATATTTCAGGAATGTATAGGCTGATCTATATGCATGCTTCCTCTACTGAAAAAGTTCACTTGTCTAACAACTTAGTAAATGATCTAATGAATTGCTGTGGCTTAAAAAAAATAACCTGATAGCTATGTGTAATTATCCTAAAATCCAAGATTTAAAATCTTTTGGAGAAATTTCAGGAAAAGAAAATTGCCAACATCCCAAATCAAGAAAGCGGATTTTTTTGGAGAAGGGGCTATAAAGATGCCTGCAAGAAGTCACACACTGCATCAAAAGATCCAGAATGAACTTTGTGATATAATTAACTGAACTGAAGGGGGTTGAAGATACGTATTCTGAATGTAAACTCTTATGACAAAGAGGATTGCTCCCTAATTGGCATTTTGTCAATGTATCTATCAATCATTTTTTGCTTTCTTCTTCTTTTATTTCCCTCTTATCTCTATTATAGTTTCCTCTTAGAAAGTACAGTATTATATGTGCTTTTAGCTAAAAGATATTTAGAGATATAAGATAGTTATGTTTAAATGATCCATTGGGGAGACTGGTCTCCCAAAGGATCACAGGGGGTTTGGGGTAGAGGGAATTTCATCCCCTCCCCCTCCTGGATTGCCAACTCAGTTCATCAACATTCTCCACATGCCAGCACTGAGTCTGGAAACGTAAATAAAAGAGAGTGGGTGGAGTCCACCTAGGTCTTTTTGGCACTGAGTACTTATAGGAGCAGAGAGGTGATGGACAAATGAAGGAGATTCCTGTAGGAGGGGCGACATGTGGTCAAACTTAGAGTAAGGAAGAGACTTTAAATCTATGCTTATCTACCTTTTATATCTCAAGTGATTATTAATAAACTTTATGGAAAATAAGAACTTGTAGATACAAATTTAAATATAATGGATAACCTACTTAAATTTTGGTCAAACAAAGGAAATATAGTCCATCAATTACCTTGGATTCTAGGTTTGTCTAGTTCAATAGGACCTATCAGAGCCTTTACTCCATTAGCAGTCTTTTAGGACCTAGGGTTACCTCCACACTACAATGAAACATCAAAATGGGTCTTTGGGGTTTGAGCATATTAATATAATGAAATATTAATGAGTCACAAAAATGGTACATACAAAGAATACAAAGCAAAGGAAAAACTTATACAAAGTGGGAGAATAAAGAAAAATCAATCAAGACGAATACACACTGACTATGGTTAGATGTTACCTGGTGGCACAAGGGCACCCTGCCCCCAACACACACACACACACACATATACTTCCAGCTTGGCACTCACAGATTTGAAAGTTAGTTCCCCATGGGGGTAACTGCTCCCAGGTTCAAAGATAATCTAGGGATCTATACTTCTAAAACTCACTTATGAAACCCTAGAGGTACATGTACCTTTAATAGTCAGTCAATAGACAAAATCAGCTCAAAGCAAAAGCATTAAGTAGGAAGGCATAAAAAGAACAATAGAACAGAATAGAATAAATAGAACATAAAAATAGAAATAGAATAGAAAAATAGAAACAAATCTAACAAATCTTAAAAAATTACAGACTAGAATAGAATAAAGAATAGAATAAAAAAGAACAAAACAATAAAATTGCTTTTTAAAAGGCCAGAAAACCTATAAATCTAGGATATGCTTTCCTACAAACAGATACACACATCATGAATGTGCTAGAGTAAGCACAAGTGTATATTTCACATGTAAGGTGAAGCATACAAGTAGAGAGAACATATATGGCCAGGGCAACTCATAACTCAAGCACTGAAAGGTACCAAACTCTGTCTGTATCTCTCTCTTTTTTTCAAACCTTTCTCCCCTTCTTTCTCAAGAGTGAATCTCCTTATCTTGTCCAGACTGGAAACACAGGGCTATCCACCGACCCACTTCCACTACTGATTGGCACAGGTCTGCTCCATTTCCATCCTGGGCTGGTTCACCCTTCCTTAGACATTCTGGTGGCCTCATTCTCCAAGACTCTCATTCTACTGATATTGAACTTAGTTCAGGCATCCAATTTGCATAACTTACTGCAGCTGAAAACTTCTAAGCTCAAGAGATCTGCCAGCTTCAACCTCCATGGGAACTGGAAGTACAGGCAAATACCTCTGGCTACTTCTTTCTTGAATCCATAGACAGCTCTTTTTTCTGATGCTTCTTTTCCTCATATATGTCTGCTTTTGTCTCTCTGTGTGTCGCTCTGACTCTTTCCATGATGATGTGTGTCCTAGTAGACAAGTAGCTACCCTTTGAGACAGCATGACTGATGAGGAACAGGGGAAGATGGCAATAGAATAGTACCTTTCCCACTGCCCAGTGATAAATGAGCAAAAGTCTCACTCAACAAAGCTGCTTTATGTCTCAAAGCAGACTCCTACCAAGACTGGTAGGCTTAGTTTTTCAAAACCATGTGGCCAGTATTACCTTTCTCATTCCTTCAAGTTAAGAAACTTTGTTATCTGTTAGGAAATTTGAAAAAGAAGCAACTTATTCAAACGTCCCAACAGATAACAGGGAATAGAATTTAAACACACCAATACCTCCTTGCCTCACTAATCTTCCCCTTATATCAGTTGTGCTAGAGGAAGGGAGCAACAGCTGGTGCTTCCCCATACTGATAATGATCAAACAATTATCAGAACTATTTATATCAGAAATGGAACACAAGGTTGGGAATAGAGATATAAATAAACATAATATTTAAAAGAATTCTTTCATAAGTTTGGCTTTTCTTAAAGTCAGGGTATACCTATAATTATATTGGCAAATTCAGGACTGATCATGAAACTATGTAATTAAGGAGCATTTCCAACCTCTACTAAAGTCCATGGCTATTGCCTCATCATTGTATGGAGGTGATGTTGGATTTCCAAAGGTCCTATCAGCCATACTGCAAGCTCTGATGGCTTCAAGCATGGCCTGATGCATGCACTTGTGTCAATCATCTTCAAACTAGCCCAGGCAAGTGTGGAGAGGTTCAGACCTGAAGGAATGTGAACCAAAAGGATGAATATTCTAGCTGAAATAATTTTTAAGGTATTGCTATCCATGATCATTACTCACCCTCACCCCCACCTCCCTGGAATCACACATTTTTCCAACTGAAGTAAATAAATGGAGGCTCTTCAGACTACAGAAGGTACCTATAACTTTAAGGATGGCTTCCCACTACAGCAAACTGTTAAGTTCCTAATAAAGTGAAAATAGTCCCATAAAAGAGATGTTTAAAATCTACATAAGGTGATGGTCTTTAGGAAATTAGAACTCTATGCAAAATGTCCACTTTTTCCAAGAGAATTGTGAAACTGAAGAATAGACCAGAAAGAACAAGAGATTTGGAGTAAAGAGAACTGGGTTTAAATTTGAGCTATACTTACTTGCTCGATGTGACCCTGAGCAGCTAAGTCACTCCACCTCTCTGGATCTCAGTTTCCTCATCTGTAAAATAAAGTAGTTTGGCTCAGTGATCTCTAAGGCTCCTTCCTGTCTACATTCTTACAATATTAAAATTATTAGGATTAATAGTAAGGATTGGGATTTAATAAGAACAAAAACATTCTTTTCATTCCTGGTGGTTTGTTCAGAAGAGCTTGTAGTAACAAACAGCATCTTCTCCCAGCATTTTAACTCTGCAGCTAGCTTTTAAATTTTCTCTCCCTTTTTAATAGATTACAGAAACTAATCCTCACAAGTGTGGTCAAGATGATAATTTGAATGGTTTCCCCAATAATCCATAGAGCTGATGTAATCAGGTAAAATGAATGACCTAATGAGACTCCAGTTGGTAATTGCTGCTTGACAAAGCTGTAATGATACTAAAGCCTCTAAATCTGCTGAAGAAATGAAAATGCCACCTGTCAAATGAAATGATTTCTACATTCTCAGGTGTGCACTGGATATATTTTGTCTAACTCTGATATGATCTGTGATTTTGCCTAAGTTTTTAACCCATGAAAGAGAAGACTTTTTCCTTTTTTTCATATGAAGTTAAAAATAATTTTGACCTTCTAAAATGGACATTTATATTCCCTAGATATCTTTCCCTCTTTCCTCCACCCTACCTTCCCCTGGGGAAAATGAACTCCAACCAACAAACCGTAGGTCTTTAAAATGTAAATACCTCCCAAACTCTTCTGTTCCACAGCACATTACAGTTTAAAAAATGGTCCTACTTGTACTAGATTAGCCTTTGTGAGAAGAGCTACTGTAAAAGCTATAATCTGATAGACTGTATCCATTCATTCCCTTTATTCACAGATGACCTAGCACATTCCTTGGCAGCAGACTCTGGTTAATGCAACTCTCCACTTCCCAATTCATTTTTATACTCTATTAGACTTATAACACAACTACTAATATTTATAACATCCTCACAATATGTCAGGCACTATGCTAAGTGCCTGGGTCAAAAAGGCAAAAAGATAATCCTGGCCCTTGAGGAGCTTACAATCTAAAAGGAGAGCAATGGTTAACAAATAAATATGGGATGTGCAAACAAGTATAAACAGGATATTTAGGAAATAATTATCACTAAGACTGATTCTAGAATCCAGAACCCCCCAAACTTGTAGCCTAGCAAGATTCTACATTTGACAATGGTCAGGAGAACTGGGTTTTAGTAATGGCTCTGCAACTATAACCTGCTTTTGTGATCTTGGGTGAGTCACTAACTCTCTGACCTTAATTTTCTTATTTGCTAAGTAAGGAAAGGGATGAATTCAGGTTACCTTTAAAGTCCCTTCTGGCTCTGTGGATTGAGAGCGAGAGACCTAAAGACTGCAGGTCCTGAGTTCAAATCCTCAGATTCTTCCTAGCTGAGTGATCAAGTCACTTAACTCCCATTGCCTAGTCATTACTGTTCTTCTGCCTTGGAATTAATACACAGTATTGATTCTAAGATGAAAGGTAAGGGCTTTAAAAAATTGAATAATAAAATAAAATTGAAAAATAAAGTAAAATAACAAGGTAGTAAGCGAGGTGCCATTCATCTCAGAAGGCTGCTTAGAGACTCAAAAGGAACAGTTTCTAAAGGCCTAATCTCAAATCATATAAAGTCAACTTAACATTTAAGAGATATGGAAGGAGTAGTTAGATACGGTAATTAATAAGTACTCATAATTATATTATCACCTTAAAGTTTACAAAGTGCTTTCCTCACAAGTCTCTTGCAGTACTTAGTGTTAAAAGTATTATACTCATTTTCTTTATTTACTGATGAGGTAAAGTGACTTGTCCATGGTCACTCAGATGGTATGTGTTGGAGCTAGAACTTGAACTTGTTTTAGGAATAATACAATGAAAGGAATGGTGGATTAGGAGGAGTCAGTGGGTAAGGATTCAAATCATACCTTTTACTATCTGTCTAATTTTGAATAAGTGTTGAATAAGTATGTTCTTTTATCTACTACACTGCTTTGATCAAGGTCTGGCTTCCTGTGACAGCTGAGTAAAATGAAGAAAGGATAGACAAGGGCAGTAGTTATGACTTCATAACTGGGGACTGGCAGGTGGCTTAATGAATAGAGAGTGAGACCCGGAGACTGGAGGTCCTGGGATCAAATCTAGACTCAGACACTGCCTAACTGTGTGATGTCACACAGCTCCGATTTCCTAGCCCTTCCTGCTCATCTGCCTTGGAACCAAAATTTAGTATAGATTCCAAGATGGAAGGTAAGGGATTAAAAAAACAACAACCAAACGTCATCACTGATCCCTTCTAAATGTGATTCTCTTCACCCCTAAACTGCCTTTCATATATCTCAAACTCAACAAATTCAAAGAAGGTATCATCATCTTTCACCAGAAACTTCCTCTTCCGAGCTTCTTTCTTAGTGTTGGAGAGCTCACCACTCTCTCCTCCCAGTCATACAGAACTGAAGCCTCAGTGGTTGTTCTGAGCTCCTCACTCAAATTCACCTCATGAAGCCAGCCTTAAACCACCTTACTGTGTCTTCTCCTTTCAGATTAGCTACTATCTACCCATCCTTGGGCCTAGGGTCAAAAAAATTTGAGTTCAAATGCAGTCTCAAGGAGCTTACTAGCTGTGTGGTTCTGGGCAAGTCACTTAAGCCTGTTTAACTCTGTCAACCTGAAAACAAAAAGTAGCAACAAGAGTCTTTAAATCAGAGCAGAGGAACCGCAGCAGTTCCTCCCAACAGCAAGCGTTGGAGGACCACTCTAAAGGGAATGGACAGAGTTTAAATAAACTTCAACAGGGGAGAAGGAGCAGAGGGGGCAGCAAAGGAAAAATGACTAACATTTGGTGAGATTAAAATCTCTAGATGAGATTAGTTGGCAACTGGGGTTGGAGGAGTGACTGAACCAAGGTGATTAAAGTCTGATCAAATCAAAGGTTCTAGAAGTGGATAAGTTTCCAGAGATATCACAAGACCTGCTTCTAATTGAGGTGTCCCTGGGGTCAAGGGAGCCCCTTCTGATGCCTGCATTTAACAAAGGAAAAGGCAAACCAGCCCAGAATCTTTGCCAAGAAAACTCCACACCCTGTATGGTCGTGCTATGATCCACGGGGTCACAAAAAGTTGTGACTGTGGATAGAGGACGGGGCTTGGGATCAGAAAGATTCATCTTCCTGAGTTCAAACCTGGCTTCAGACACTTATTAGATATGCGAACCTGAACAAATCACTTAACTATCTCAGTTTTCTTATCTGTAAAATGAGCCAGAGAAGGAAATTACAAACTACTTCAGTATCTTTGCCAAGTAAAACTAAATGTGGTCCAGAAGAGTGAGCCGGGACTAAAACGACTGAAAAAGGACGGCACGCTGTATGTATCACACTCTGTATGTATCTCGTATATATCTAGTGATTCACAGGTTGCCTCTGCCCCACCTCCTATCCTTTCTACCCCCCATTAGAATGCAGGCTCCTAGAAGGCAGGGACCGTACTCTTGTCTTGGCTCTGCCTTGCACATAGGCATTTATTAAATGCTTGCTGGACTGGCCGCTGGGGATGGTCTTAAAGCTATTTGCCTCTCCACCCAACTAGAGAGGACTCCTTGCAACATGTCAGTCCCGGACCACACCGTTTAGTTTACAGAAGGGCAGAGCTAAACTGAGGCCCCACCCCGTCCCTGAGAGTAGGGGGTTGGGGGTGGGACACAGGTTAGGCCTCCAGGGCGGAGGTCATTCACCCCACCCCAGCAGCCCCCAACCGGGGTCCGGAAACGGTGAAGGTTGAGGTGCCAGTAGACTTGGCCAGAACCTGCAGCAGTCGAGGAGTTCGGTCTCGGGCCCCCTTGGCCTCCTCGCGGGGGCTGATGTCTGTCTCCAAAGGGAAGGGTTTGTCCATGGGCCGAAGAGGGGCACTCTCCTCGCAGAACCCACAGAAGCCGGCTACCACAAAAGCAGGCTTAGAAATCCCTTTCCTCCCCTCAATCTTCCCACCTCCCGGCCAGCCCCCAAAGTGACCACTGCCCGCCCACATTCACTTGGGTCCCTACAGAACGCGCCACCGGGGCCCTGACGTCAGGCGACAGCACAAGAGGCGGCCACGCATCCAACACGTAGTAGAGCCCGCCTAGGCACAGCTCTGGTCCCACCCTAACTCCACCTCCATCCTACCTCCCTTGGTCATAATCCGGGCGGGAGATAGCCAGGGGCGCATGCGCCCTGAGACCAGAGCCAGGTGAGGGGGATGGGGTTGGCAATCCCGCGCGGTCGCGGGTTCTATTCCAACCCAAGATCCATGTGCGATGAGGGTGGAGGGTTTGCATGTCTTTACGCGAGTGGTTGTGGCCCTTCCGCAGCTAATCACTTAGCTGAGGGACCCTCAGCTTTTCTTCCCCTCTGGAGAGGCTGTCCCGTGCCCCCACTCCAGCCTAACCCATTTCTGTGTGTGAGCAGGGTAGCATGGACCAGTACCCCAAGGACTATTCAGTGGGCTTCCTGCACAGAGAAACCCTGGAGCGCTTGTTGCAGCAGAACCTGGACTTACTAAAGCGGGCGAAGCGGAGAGCTGTCTACTTACCTTTAATGGTGGAAAGCCTTCGGGTCTGTGGCAGAGAGGTTTCGGGGAGGGCATACACTGCTAACCAGGACCCAGCTGATGGCTGCTGAGCCCCAGCCACCATCTCTGTATCTCCCTTATCACTATCTTGGTTGCAAGAAGGTGGAATGGGGGGTGGGGGTGGGGAGGAAGGCTTCCACCTAGTACCTGAACCCAGCCCGGAAACTTGATAGTGCGAGTTTGGTTCCTCTTCTCCCACCCCCATACCGTGTAAATGACCATGAAAAATGTTTTGGTTAACTAAGTTAGGGGATCTGGGTTCTCTGGTCCTAACTGCTACTAACAGGGACCTTGGACACTGCTGCCCCTTCTCCAAGCATTTACTCATTTGTAAAATGCGAGGATCGCACTACATGTTCCCTAAGAAGCCTTGACATTCTGATTAGACCCACCAGTGGTTGAGGGGTTTCATCTTACTCAAGTCTCTGTAGCAGTTACTTGCACAGAATAACTCTAAATTCACCTGTTTTAAGTCCCTGGGGGTAGTTAGTAGATGGAGAGTGGGCATTCTCTACTAATTTTGATGGAGGATGGATTTTTAATGTAGCTGCCTTATTACTTCCTACTGGTGTCCTCTCTTTGGTCATCTGTAAATAATTGTATTTTTTTTTAATGTTACCTTCTTACTATCAATTCTAAGACTAGTAGCAATCAAGTGATTTGCCCAGGTTCACACAGGTAGGAAGTAGTGTCTGAGGCCAGATTTGAATCCTGGCCATCCCCTTATCTTCTGTGCTAACCTGGCTGCCTCAGCCTCCCCAATCTGTAAAATGCAGGAATTTTAGTAGATCCCAGAGGTTTCTTTTAGTTAATTTACTATCAATTTTAAGACTAGCAGCAATCAAGTTAAGTGATTTACCCAGGTTCACACTGGTAGGAAATAGTGTCTGAGGCCAGATTTGAATCCTGGACATCCTCTTATCTACATGGGCTACCCTTTCCAATCTGTAAAATGCAGGAATTTGAGTAGATCTCTGAGTTTTCTTTTAGTTAAGGCCTGTGATGATTGTTAGGGTTTCTTGCAGCTCTAAAATCTTGACAGTCTAAAAAAAAAGTGTGTGCTGGCTCTACCCCCTAAATCAGTCATTTGAAAGGGATCCCGGAGATTATATAGTTCAATTCTCTCATTTTACAGTTAAGGTCCAGAGAGAAATAACTCGTCCATGGTCATTCAGGGAGTAACTGAGGCAGGACATAAACCCAAGTCCCCAATGTTTTTTCTATGATAGACTTGTTATTTGTGCATGTGGAGTTAGGAAGGAATTCTTCAGTAGGTATTTCTAAACATACATACCACACCTAAAGAGTTCAGCTTTCAGAGACACAAAACAGCAGAAAGCTCATCAATAATGTGCCATTTGTTCAAACAACAGGGAGAAGGGAAGCCAATATGCCTCAATGAAGCATGCGAAACACTGAGGGCATACATGGAATACGTTTCAAGTCAGTGTGGGGTGAGTCCAGGCAAAAGCCATGCTCCTAACCAACCTGCTAATTTTGTGACTCTTATAGGACTTTATGGGACCTTCCTGTTCCTCTCCCAACCTGGGCAGCCTTGATTGGCAGAACCACAAAAAGATCAGGTTTGCTAAGAGGCGATATAAAGGTCAAGGCCTTTAACTAAAGCATGAATCAAAAACCAGAACAAATTGAATTGACTGGGCTCCAGACTGACCTAGATGAAAATATATTTTCTTTTAAAATTGAACCCAAATTTTAAAAAAATCTTATAGCAGCTTAGATTAGAACCAAATCTACACTTTTCCCCCTAAAATATGGCAGGAAAAAATTGTCTCTGGACCAGACCTTAAATTCTAATTATTTCATCTGGTTCAAGTGATTTATAATAATTGCTATCAGGTATATCTGTCACACACCATACTGTGTACCTTATGATGGTGAAATTGAAGGGGTAACATCCAGAGCTAGAACCACCAACTATTTGTTTCCATCAACAGAACTTGAGGAAATTGGCCAAAATTCCAGCATGAGTGATGTTAGCCTTTCCCTGACAGTGATTTATAATAGAGATCACTTCCTTCTGGGCATATTTAATCCAGAAGAGATGCTCATCCATCAGGAGAGTTGACTGCCAACCTATTCAAAGGCAAGATGGACTATGAAGCTCACCTCAAAGTCCATCCTAACCTTTTCTAGGTTACCTGTTCACTGACATTTGGGACACTGAAGGAAAACTTTCATAACTTTCCTCTTCAAGAAAACTACCAGCTAATTGGTATAGGCTAAGGGGTGCAGTTTGTGGGGCAAGGGAAGAATGTAAAATACAGTTTCCTTCCAGGTACTTATATTAAGCTCCTTCTCATCATCTCTGAACACATTTCTACTTCAATTTAAAAGTCACAGTGACTCCAGAACAAGATGTGAGTCTGGTTCAGTTTAAAAACAAGAAAAAATATCTTTTGATTTGTGCTTCTATAAAAGTAATGTTGGAGAGTGTGGGTTTAGCAAGTGAACTTTTTGCTTTTATAGAAATCAGAGGAGGAGGAAGAGAGATAATCATGAACCCTCCCATGTTCTCCTTGAATGTTTTATTTTATCTGCAGACACACAGATATTATGACTCCTGGAAGTGATTCCTCTAGTGTGAAGAGTTCCTCATTCTACCCCTTTGTTTTGTGGCTATCAGCAAGTTCAGTCCCTTCAATTAGTTGCAATGGAGCATAAGTCCATGGTTAACATTGAGGGGGAAGTAAAAAAGAGAACAGCAACTAGTTTCCAACCCTTTGCATTCTTTGGTTTAAAACCTAACCTATCTAGCACAAGTGAGAAGGCTAGTCGGCTGTTTATTCTTTGCCCCTCCAGCCCTATTTCTAGATTTTTGAGAAGATCCCTCCTCCCTTCTTCAAAGATGGAACAGTAAACATTTTTTATTAGAATCTTTTACTGCCCATGACAAGGAATGCATAAATGGTATTTTTGTCACTGGGTGACAAAGCCACCTTGGCAAGTGGCTGCCCAAGTTGTTAGGAGGTAGTTAGAGAATAATTAATTGCCTTGCTTAACCTTGCTCAAAGCACTATCCTGCCCAGTTCTGGTGGTCCAGCCTGCTGCTGCTGTACAAAGAGAGCAGAGAAGCAGCAGATGGCAGCAAAGTGATGCCAAAGATGTTGATTTTTAGTAGACATTTTGTTCAACATGGAGTATAATCTCTTGGAGGACAGAAAACTATTGAACTGAACAGAAAGTGACATTTCTCTCTCCCAGCTTTCCCAGTGATCACTCAGTTTTTGCCGTGGAGATTCTGTTGAAGAGTAGAGAGGTCCCAGGGGAGGCTGGAAGATTCACTTTGAAATGTGAAGGCAACTCCTGGTCAGGAGCGGCTTGTTAGGTGACTTCTCAGGCCTCTTTCCTGCTCTGACTCATTAGGATGTTGGCTTCTCAACTCTGTATTTTGTTCTGTAGAGGTTTCATACTCCTGTACCAGAAAAGACAGAAGAGAATCATGTCTGCAGGTATCACCGAAAACGCGTGGACTTTGCATGGCCATGGCTCTCTCACCAGGTGAGACAGGTGGGTGCCCAGAGCAGGTGAACCTTGTCAACCCTTGACTTTCCCCATGATAGACACTGTTCTCTGGTGTGTTAAAGAAACACATGGTTCTCCTACCTCAAACAGTGGATGTCTCCAGCAGCCTGAGAATATTTCTGAAGTGAGGAAGCAGAGGAGAGGATTTATGTCCTGAATCATTCATACAGGCCTGGGCCGGAGTTGTAGCCTTGCTGGAGGCCTTCAAGCAAAGGCTGCAGGGTTACTTGTCAGGGAGAATAGAGAATTCCTGTTCAGGTAAGACCACTACTAGTTGGCCTCTCCAATCTCTTAGAGCAATGTCATTCTTCTGTAATTCTGACATTCAGCACTTATGGAAGGTTGTCGTCTGAGCTTTCTGAGTATATAAGGATAAATTTAGCATGAAACAGAGGATGGCTTTTTTTCTGAAAACCCATTTCTTCTGTCTTAGCATCAATACTAAGTATCCATTCCAAGGCAGAAGTAGTAAGGGGCTAGACAATGACAATTAAATGACTTGCCTAGGATTATAAGCGAGGAAGTGTCTATGGTCAAATCTGAACCCACCAACTCTGGGCCTAGCTCTTAGTCCACTGAGCCACCTAGCTGCCTCAATGATGACTTTTCTATAGCACTTTTGCAAAGTACTTTCCTCAGAGCAACCCTATGAAAGAAGTGATGCAAGTTTTATGATCTCCATTTTACAGATGAGGAAATTGAGGCCCACAGAGGGAAAGTGAGTTGTCCAAGGTTGCACAGATAATAAGCGGAAGATGGACCAGGTCTCCTGATTCTAAGTTCAATATTCTTTCAATGATTCAACTCTGGCATGTCTCTGGTGATCGTTTTTTTAAAAAGTATCTTGGGGTATCAGTTATAACTGAGACTGAGTTTCATTCAATAGGAGCCTTTCCTTAGAAGAAAAAAAAAATCTTACACCATTGTCAAGGCTCCTTGCTACAAATTTATCCTTCTTAGTATCTAATTACTTTATTTAATAAGAGCCAAAGATGTTGCTTTTTAAAACTGTTATAATGAGGGGGGGAAATAAAACAAAATACCTCAACTTCCAATGAATAAGATACTTTATTATAAGCCAGGAGACTTGAAAACTTTTGTGGTTAAACTAAAAAGTTATAAAAAAGGACTCCAGAATAACCTAGGGTGCACAGCCTGGCAAGTAATTTGCTGCTCTGAAGGTTATCTCTAGCTCCTGTAGAAAACCCCCCATGCAGCAAAGGCCTTCATGCAAGGACAAGTCCCCAAACTGACTATGGATGGCCCTTGGCTAGAAGTTTAGACTTCAATTGCCCTTCAGTTTCTACTGTTGCCAGCAGGCCTCAAGTTTCCTCCCATTCATATAAGCTGCTGACCCTCAGGTTTCTCTTCTATAGAATTAATGAATAGGTCACAAGAACTTAACCCAGTTTGTAAGCTTTTAAAAATTTGATAACTATATTTAAATATTTGGTTTCCTTTGAATTTCTATGTTTTTTTTAATGCATTTAAAATATTATTCTGAAAAGAGGTTGTACATTGCCTTCACCAGGTGGCCATAAAATGTTAGCAACCCTTGGTCCAAATGATCCCCAAGATCCCTGTTACCTCTGACATTTTATGTCCAGTGGTATGGGAGAATGAAAACACTTTATAATAAGGTTGGGGGAAAGTGGGTTAAAATATCAATGAGGAATTAGTCCTATATGCCCAGACTGGTTCTATTTAGTAGCAGAAAAGAAATTCTAGATTTCTGGGCTAGAGGAACATGGAGAGGATAAGAATTCATTGAAATAAATTTTTTAAAAAGTCAAGGGGAGCCAAGATAAAGAATCTCTCTCTCCCCCCTCTTTTCTCTCTTCTCTTCCCTCTCTCTCTCTCCTCTTCCTCTCTCTCTCTCTCTTCTCCCCTTCCCCCTCCCCCATGTCACACAGCTAGAAGTGCCTAAAGCCACATTTGAACCTAGACCTACCTCTTGAATCCACTAAGCCACCTAAGATCCCAAGACCTTATATTTTTAAAAATCACTTAGCAAAGAACTCTTCAAAAGAAGCCTTTTAGGGGTCTAAGTATGCTATATATAGTGTGCGTCAGGGCATGAGTCAAAGATCAGTCTCAACACCTTGCTAGAAACAAGCCTGGGAGAAAGTCCAAACCTTGTTGACATTTCAAGAAATCAGAGCTGATCTAGAACCCCTCAAAACTGACTACCATTTTAATAAGTCTTTAACTTTCATCCTTAGGAAAAATACCCATCCTATGACTCTAGAGTGAATTACGAAGCAACGAAGATTGTCCCAGAAACATCCAAGTTTGATCTAGGAACAACCAGAAATAATACAGAAACATCCAGGTTTGACCCAGGAATGCCCAGGTTTGATCCAGGAACATCCAAGTTTGATCTAGGAACATCTAGAAATGATGCGGGGACATCCAGGTTTGACCCAGGAATGCGCAGATTTGATTCAGGATCATCCAAATTTGATCCAAGAACATCTAGGAATGATGTAGGAACATCCAGGTTTGACCCAGGAATGCACAGATTTGATCCGGGATCATCCAAGTTTGATTCAGGAGCATTCAGGTTTGAGCCAGGAGTGCATAGACTTGATCCAGGATCATCCAAGTTTGATCTGGGAACATCTAGGAATGATGCAGGAATATCTAGGTTTGAGCCAGGAATGCTCAGCTTTGATCCGGAGTCATCCAAGTTTGATCCAAGAACATCCAGGAATGATTCAGGAATATCTAGGTTTGACCCGAGAATGCTCAGCTTTGATCCCGGATCATCCAAGTTTGATCCAGGAACATCTAGGAATGATGCAGGAATATCTAGGCTTGACCCGGGAATGCTCAGCTTTGACCCAGGATCATCCAAGTTTGAAATGGGATCATCCAAGTTTGATCCAGGAACATCCAGGAATGATGCAGGAATATCCAGGTTTGACCCAGGAATGCTCAGTTTTGATCCAGGATCATCCAAGTTTGATCTAGGAACATCCAAGAATGATGCAGGAAATTCTAGGTTTGACCCGGGAATACTCAGCTATGATCCCGGATCTTCCAAGTTTGATCTAGGAACATCTAAGAATGATGCAGGAATATCTAGGTTTGACCCGGGAATGCTCAGTTTTGATCCAGGATCATCCAAGTTTGATCCAGGAACATCCAGGAATGATGCAGGAACATCCAGGTTTGACCCGGGAATGCTCAGCTTTGATCCAGGATTATCCAAGTTTGATCCAGGAACATCCAGGAATGATGCAGGAACATCCAGGTTTGACCCCAGAGTGCACAGATTTGATCTGGAATCATCCAAGTTTGATCTAGGAACATCCAGGAATGATGTAGGAATACCTAGCAATGATCCAAGAATGTCCAGGCTTGATCCAAAATCATCCAAATCTGTGGTGAGTTCCTACTTCTTCCCCTCTTAACATGATGGTTTAATAAAAACAGCACTGAATTTGGAATTGGAAGGGCCTGTGTTTGAATCTTGGCTTTGCTTCTATGACCTCGGGTAGTGCCTTAACCCTGGTACGCCTCAATTTCTTCATCTGTAAAATGGGGGAATTGGAAGGTTATGTTAAGCAACTTTCTAGCTTTAAATCTTACTATTCCTCACAAGAGCTAGAATCCAACCATTCCCCTGGATACCATAGGATATGGAGTTAACTTAAGTTGAGATGCTGCAACACATTAAGGAAAAATGGTGCTCACCAACTTTGGGTCACTAACTCTCCCCGCACCTCCAGTCCCCACCCAGGCACCCTTTATTTGAAGCGACAGGATGTTCCTTGTGCCTGAACACATTGCTGTGGTTGGAAAGAATTTGAGGTATTTGAGTCCCAATTCCTGCAGTTAGGATGTGCCAACACCAAATTCCAATGAAATTCCACCAGCTGTGAAATCAGCAGGAGTGGTCTGACCCTTTTGCTTCCAAACTGAAAATCCCTTTTTGAATTCCAAAAAGCAGAGCTTTGCATGAGTCTGGTCCAAGCAAAATGTATGCCAGAGGGCCATCAACCACCCCCCTCCAAAATCATCTTGTCACAACAGATAATGATACTGATTTATTGCACATAGGATAAATAAAGTGGCTCCTTAACTGTGTGGAATAACTTGTCTGGGGGGGGATCCACAGAAGAGTTCTGAAGAATAACTGAAATTTGTTGCCATAAGAATTTGCTTAAATATTTGCACTTAGATTATTAATGAGCCATCATTCAGTGTGTGATATCAACAAACAAGACAAGATAGTAGTGGGAAGAGGAGCAGCAGGGATCTTGGGAGACTTGAGTTCTGGTTCTAGCTCAAGTTGATGAGCTGTGTAACCTTGGGGAAGCCACCTCTCTTAGCTTTGCAAAGCAAAAGCGACAATAATTCCACTTGCCAACTTGCAAGAATTTTATGAGGGAAGGAGTTGCTAAATGAAATTTCAACATGCTTTACAAATGTGAGTTATAGCTACTACTCATTCCTACTCCCAATTTAGCTGTGGTGATGCTGCTGATCTTTTTAGCTTTTCCTGAGTTACCTAGACCTTGGCTTCAAGGGAACTAGTGTCTCCTAACAGGCAGGATTAATGAAGAGTAACCACAGCTACTCTCTCATTCTATTTGAGTAACTTCAGCTTTCTGCAAGTCTGACATAGGTACACTTTCCAAAAGCTATCTCTGTTTCCATAGTTCAAAACATGCAAACATTAATGTGTGTAAAC
Source organism: Monodelphis domestica (assembly GCF_027887165.1). NCBI lineage: Eukaryota > Metazoa > Chordata > Mammalia > Didelphimorphia > Didelphidae > Monodelphis > Monodelphis domestica. The sequence continues at coordinate 63,573,372 of NC_077232.1, read as the reverse complement.
TTCAGAATGTTCATCTGGGTGGCTGAAAAGGAGAGAGTTTGTAGACTGGTAGTTGTTTCTTATATCATAGCTATCACCTTTTCAAAATGGCAGATGATCCTATTGCTGCTAAGAAGGGTGGGGAAATGGGGGGCGGGGAGAGAGAGAGAGAGAATGACAGCACAAAATCATAATAATTGACCTTTTTTACTTTAAGGTTGCACAACATTTTATATCTATATTGTTATTTGATACAGCAAAGAGTGCTACTACAGGCATTATTATCAACCCCATTTTATAGATGTGATAATGGAGAATGAGAGATGTTAAATGGCTTGGCTGTGATCCACACAATTAGCAAGCACCTGCAGACTTAGAATCCAGACTCTGAGGCAAGACCTCTTTACATTAACTCTACCCTGCCACTTTTATTAGCCCATACCTGCTAGAAATCCTGCCACACTGCACACACACACACACACACACACACACACACACATAGAGTCCAGCCTTAGCCTGTTCTCCTTTTATATGAGGTTCATTTTTGAATGAAATTTTAAATTTGATTGATCTGTGAATGAAACTGGCTGTTTGCTCCTTCTCAGATCACAGCTCTGCCCCCATCCCATCTCAGATGGACTCATGTTCCTAACTCATACATCTCCAGTCTGTCCTTCACATAGCTGCTAAAATAAGCTTCCCAATATACAGGTCAGCTCAAGCATCTTTCAGTCAGTCAACTGACATTAAGGGCCTGCTACATTCCAGGCACCATGCCAAGGCTATTGCCTAAAGGAAAATAGCCCTTCACAAAGTTTTTAATTTCTGAATTCCAAGTACCCATCTAGCACATTACTTTAGACGAAATAGCTGCTTAATTAATGTTTGGTGAATTGGTTTGAAGGCCACATAATTTCAGCACATCCTCGTACTGACCATCTGTGGCCAGTGCTGGGCCAGAACCAAACCTTTCCATTAATTTCCATTTCCTGTGGGTTGGTACTAAAAGAGAAAGCCAAGATTCCAGTGGCTTGTCCTAGATAAGTAATTTAGGCCACTGTGATGACTATATTGAAATCAGCTCCTGGAGTGTGAGCTTTGGAAGCAGAGAAATACATCATCATACCATCATCATGGATTTAATAGCCTTGTTCATTAGGATGGTTCATCACCCAGACCACTCCCCTACTCTTGCAAGTCTGAGCTAATAAACAAATGTTGTCTACCTACAAACCAAACACCTAACTTCTTAGTATTTCTTCCTATACAAACTGAACCCCACCCCACCTTTAAGAAGCTATTGGAAGCCGTTTGTGGGGATGAAGAAGATACCCAGCCCAGATAGGGAAAGACGTGCTTTTTTTAATAAAGGGACCCCAAAGTTCTAACCCATCAATATCCATCTCTTCTTTCCAGACCAGAAAAAATCACAAGGACATCATGATAGAAGTTTGTCCAGGAACCTACACTATCACAGTGGGGTCACCTAACATAGTCACAACGCAAATGGTAGACGTTGACCCAGGACGAATCATCGATCTGAATTTCAACCTTTAACACTGGATAGTGCCTTAAAAAAAAAAGAAAAAAAAAAGAGAGGCAGCAAAAAATCAAACCACCAAACCACGCTGTGGTTCTCCTTGTCAGTATTTATACATGATATAGTATGTACATATAGTGCCAGTCACACAGATCAGATCTCTTAGGAACTGAGGGGGCTGTCCCTCAGTAACTATTTTAACTTGAATGTCCTAAAAGGGGAGAGGAAAGCTATATCTCTTACCTTCCCTAATCTGAATGTGAGGAGTGATGTGCCTTTTTGATATTTGTTTCTAAAGTCATAATTGTTTACTTCTCTCCCCTCCCCACCCCAACACACCCCAAAAGTTAATCATGGAAATAAATTTTGGAAATGAAATTAATTCATTCAAATTTCATTCTTTTTATTGGGGGCAAAATAAAACATCTTACATAGCAGTGTAGGCCAGTTTATGAAAAATGAGATCAGAGACACACTTGCCCAAAAACAAATGCCCTATGGCTACTGTTCTAGAAACATTTTATATATATATATATATATATAAATAATATCTGAAGCAGGTCATCCTCCCTCAAAACCACCTATAAGAATTAAAAGGCAATACTGCAAAGACTTCTTATATCCATTGATGGGAGAGGAGAAAGCACTAGTGACATGAGTTAGAGAATGAACCCCACTATGTGGACAATAATTAGGCCTATTGTTGATACTATTGATCTTTGCCCTATATTTATGCTTTATGAAAAGCTTTTTTTTTAGCCTCTAGGTTAATAACGGTTCTCTCTTCCATTCTTAATACTTCCTACAAGATTTAAAAAAGATGATCTTTAAAAATTTCACATTTCATTTAACTTCTTTCCATACATATGATTCACTGAGACTCCATATCTGTTAGTTTAGTCCATCTTAAATTTCAAAAAACAAAAACAACACACTTAGGAAAATCTCTGATATTCCCTGTAATGAAGATATAGCTTAAACTCAGCTGTATTATAGAAAATTTAACCCTTAAAATGTGGAAAACTCAATACAGAGAAGGGTACTAGACAGACATTTTGGCACAGTGAAAAGAACTCTGTCCTGGGAGCTAGGAAACATGGGCTTAAATCCCAGCTTGGCACCTTAACATACTGTGGGATTTGACCTCAAATCTCTTCTCTCTGGATCTCAGTGTTCTCTTTAAAATCATCATGCTGAAATGAATATTTTAAATCCCTGTGATGTGTGACATACTATGGTTTTGGAAAAGAATTCTTTATAAACAATTCATAATTCGCTTATTGCCTTGAAATACCACCTCTAGGGTCACTGGGCAGTGATTAGGCAGCCCTTCTGGGCCCTTTAGTATTACCTGGTAGCTCAAGGTTTTGCTCTTACAGAAATGCTCTGGGCTTCTCTGCCTTGGACCTGCTTCTATCTGCTCAGCCTCCTCTTCTGGCTTCAGACCCATTTCTTGCCCAGCTTTTATCACTGTAACATATGTTCCAGCTTCTCCTTTGGCTGCCTCTTTCAGCTCAAGACATTGTAGCAACATCTTGCCTCTAGATCCCAAAGTCAGTACTGGTTGTGCCTCAGTACTCAAGGATTTATTCCAAGTGGGAAAGGAGCAAAGGAGTGGAAAGGACAGAGCACTTCAAGGGTCTATCAGTTTCTTGTGGGTCTCTTTGCCTTTGAAAAGAAATGAAATTTCAGAATGAGTCATCTGCCATTATTCATTGGGGGAAAATTGTGGCTTGTGTAGAAGAGATGGTCAAATAAGAGCCATCTTGCCCCATAGGCAACTAACAAGGGAAGTCATGTTGACATAAGTGTAGGATGCTTGAAGTATAGATTCTTAGGTAGATTACACTGATTGGAAAGCAGTAGAGTCAGAGAACTGTTCTCCCGAAAGTTGCTAAGCCAAATGAAGCTAATGATAGCCAAACACATGATGCTTTGGCACATTATTATCTCATCTGGCAATAATAAAATGAGTGATAGGAAAAGACAAGGCAAATTTCTAGGAGCAAAGATAACATGGGGAGAACACACAAAAATAAAATAAAAACCACCCGATGAACTAAAATGTGTGCTGATGGCACCAATTCCCATTTATGCTGGGTTAGTCTTTCTTCATATCTCCCTGAAGTGTTAGTGATTGTTAATCATGGATAAAAGTAAAGGGGGGAAGTGGGAGGAAGAGATGTCCTTAAGATCCAGTCAAAAAAGCAGGTAGCCCATTTTCACCAAGAACTAGCACATATATAGCACTTTGAGGTCTGCAAAGCACTTTGCACAGGTTACCTTCCTGGATTCTCACAAAAAAACCTTGTGAGAAAGGTGCTGTTATCCTCATTTTCTAGAAGAGGAAACTGAGGCATAGAGCGTTTAAGTGATTTACTGAGGGTCACACATCTAGGAAGACAAAGGTAGTTTTTCCAAATCCATTTCTCTATCCACAGAACCACCTAACTGCCTATCTAACAATTTGGATAAAAGCATAAGTGTTATACACACAGGAGCAGGAAGGTGACACTGTACAGAGTGCAAGACCTGGAATTGGAAGGACCTGAGCTCAAATCTGGCCCCAGGCAGACAGCTGTGTGACCCTGAGCAAGTCACTTAACTTCATTTGCTTAGCCCTCGCCCTTCTGTCTTAGAGTTGTCACTAAGACAGAAAATAAGGGTTTCAAAAAATATATATAATAATCACATATGAAGTGAAGTGAGGAAGGGGAGCTAACATATTGGATGAGAGAGTCAGGATCCAAAACTTCATGGGCTAGAAGAGTGGGCTGAAGCCAACAGGATACTATTTACTCAAAATCAATGTAACTTCTTCCTTTTACTATTAAACCATGGAGGGTGTGTGGCTTTACACCAGTGAAAGGAAGACTCCTGGTCATGAAATTATGTATCCAAATGAGAAAATGTGCATATGGGCTTTTACAAACCTTAAAGCACAACATAAATCTTATATGGAGACATTGTAAGCTGTTAAATATTTGAATAAAGCTTAAAGCTGCATTAAACTTTGGGGACTAATATCCTGAATCTATATGGATAGAGCCTGGACCTGTGGTTTCTTTGGCATAAGGAATTCCCAGATGAGGAAATACTCTTTCCCAGTGCTAGATGGGGATTAACGGAAGAAATTGGGATATTTAACATGGAGATGGTTGGGGTAAGGCTGGGAGGTGATGAATGTCATTCCAGGCTTGATGCCTTTGAAAGGCTGCCTAATAGAACAGCAATTTGCTCTGTGGGTCCTACAGAAATAGTGGGTAGAAGTTCCAGGTTGCCAGACTTTAGTGGATCATTAGGAAAAACTTCCTAATGATAGAAGCTGTCCAAAATTAGAACAGGCTCCCTTGCAGGATAGTGAGTTCAGTGTTATTGGGAGATCCTCAAGCAGGGTCTGGATGGCCATCTTGCCAAGAATATTGTTAAGAGAATTTCTATTCAGGTATGGATTGGATTAAATGTCCTTTGAGGTGTCCCTTTCTAACCCCGAGATTCCCATAAAAGTGGCAGGCATTTACTGAATATGCTATACCTCTCAAAAATGTTACAAAGAGAGGCAGCTAGGTGGCTCAGTGGATAGAGATCCAGGCTTGGAGATGAGAGGTCCTGGGCTCAAATTTGACCTTAGATACTTTCTAGCTGTGTATCCCTGGGCAAGTTTCTCAGTCTTAATTGCCTGGTCCTTACCAGTCTTCTGCTTTGGAACCAGTACTTAGCATTGGTTCTAAGACAGAAGGTTAGGGGTTTAAAAAAAAATGTACCAAAGGTTCTAAGTAGCAGGTTTTCTCAAATCAACTAGTAGAGAGAAAACCAAGCAACTTGTTTTCTGTTTTTTTCCTGGTGAATTTGATAATCCCTTCCAGCTCAGGCATGGTCTAGATGGGGATTCCTGATCTTTTTTGTGTGTCACACCCCAACCTCTACTTCTGACAATCTGACTAAATTTATGAACCCCTTTTTATTTTATTATTTTTTTTCATTTTTATTTAATTAATTAATTTAGAATATTTTTCCATGGTTACATGATTCATGTTCTTTCCCTCCCCTCCTCCCTCCCCACTCCTGGAACTGGCAAGCAATTCCGCTGGGTTTTACATCTATCATTATTCAAAATCCTATTTCCCTATTATTATTATTTGCAATAGAGTGATCATTTAAAGTCAACATCCCATGTAAGACTCAATGGAATTGCTCATTGGCTACGGTAGGGGAGTGGTAAGAGGGGAGGGAAAGAACATGAATCATTTAATCATGGAAAAATATTCTAAATTAATTACTTAAATTAAAAGTTTTAAATAAAAAAATAATAAAGTCAACATCCCCAATCATATCCCCATAGAACCATGTGATCAATCATGTTTTTCTTCTGGGTTTCCACTCCCACAGTTCTTTCTCTGATGTGGATAGTGTTCATTCTTATAAGTCCCTTAGAATTGTCCTGTATCATTGCATTGCTACTAGTAGAGAAGTCCATTACATATGAACCCCCTTTTAGAATAATGTTTTGCTGCCTACTTTATAATTTAAGGAAATACTAAATTTCAGTTAAAGGTTAGTGAAAATGAAGACAATTTTTTTTCCTATCCAAGTTCAAGGATCCCTTGAGTCTTATCCATCATCCATAGGCCCCAAGGTTAAGAACTTCTGGTTTAGATAAACCTTTCTCACTAAAATATGATCCTAAGCATGGGTTCCCAACCAGCAGAGATGGCAAGTTATTCAAATGCTTATAATTTAGCTTTATGCCTACAACTCTAAATAAACTAGTTAGACCCAAAGAGAAATCAGTCAATAGGTCTGAGAGCAATTCAAGCTCTCTTTATATTTCTCTTAAAATCTTTTGATTAGGATTTCCTGAAGTTTTCCAGGGAAGGAGAATTTTGGAATGATCAGTTAAAAGGGATAAGTTGGAGGCAAGGGGTTAAATTGAGTCAAGGCATATTTTTCAGATTGGAAAAGTGATTGTGGGTCAAACTGTTATGTGAGCCTATGTACAAAACTGCTGTAGCCCACAAAATTCAAGATTCTATAAGATGTATTGAGGATGTAAAAGTGTAGAGCTGAATTGTTAAGGTGAGTTGGGAGAGATATTTGTGTCTACACTTAATGACACCTAAATAGATGTTTTGTACTCTCATAGAAAGATAACTACGACCCTCTCCCCCACCCCAGTCCCCTTGGTCATCAAGACCTCTCTTCTCTCCATTTAACTGGTCTTCCCCAGAGATGGTTTGGTTTTTTTCAGACTATTCTAGACTCTCATCTTTGTAGACCACACCATCAGACTAACACACTTGTTTCCACCAAACCTTAAGGTCAACATCTTGTCCTAGAGTGGTCAGTGATTCCATTTAAGTAGTAGTTTTTTTTTTATTTGCAAAGTCCCTGTGACCTTCTTTTCTCTTTAATCTAGGGTTTTACTTAGTGTCTCTGAAAAAATCAGTATGAAAATTCTAGGGTTTTTGGCATCAATTTATCACTAAAAGGAGACAAATCTTGGAAAATACTGGTTTCTATTTTTGTTTCTTTCTTCCTTCCTTTCTTTTTTTTGCCAAGTTTAGTATTGGATACCAAATAATATATTATTTTTAACAGGGGTCCATATGGTTCTTTTGTTTTTTCTTGAAAAAAAAAAAAAGAACCAAATCTTACCTTCCATCTTAAAATCAATGCCAAGTATTAGTTCCAGAACAGAAGAGTGGTAAGGGCTAGGCAATTGGGATTAAGTGACTTCCCCAGGGTCACATAACTAGGAAGTTGCTGAAATCGGATTTGAACCCAGGACTTCTGAACTCTAGGCTTTCTATCCACTGAGCCAACTAGCTGCCCATTTTCAATGGCAAGTTACTCCTGAGGGGAAAGCTAATAGTTTATCAATATGCTTGTAAGTCTCTAGTGGACTGGAGGAGATATTATAACCACATGGATAATTTTTCCTGTGTTTTCCAGATTTCCTGTATCCCCAAGGATACTAAAAAGGACTCCTATCTTTCTAGATTATACCATCAGACTAACACACCTGTCTCCACCAATCCTTAAGTAAAGGTCAACCATCTTGTCCCAAAATGGTCCATGATTCCTATTTAAGTAGTAGTTTTTCTATTTGCAAGGTCCATGTGACTTTCTTTTACCTTCAATCTGGGGTTTTACTTATCCTCAGGAACAGTTTAAAGTCCTTGTGAACTAGGAGGCTCTTTATTGTGAACAGCTGTCATGGAGATAGGACAATGACCTCAAACAGCCTCTTCCAGTTAGTGATGCAAGCAGTGGGTCTACATTATTAGTGATGTAGATAGGGCAAAAGTCTGGACCTAGGGAGTCTTGATCCAGCAGAACTTTATATATATATAATATATTTATATTATATTATAATTCTTAGTTTAACTCCTATAGATTCTCCCACCCACTTAACAAGATTTAATTTTGAAATAGTCGCTCTATAATTTCCATGCTATAAACAGCCTTGCCAGGTGCAAATGGTTCTGCCCCTGGGTTCCTGTTGTCCTTGCTCAGAGCTGAGGAAGCTACTTCCTGATTCAAATAGGGTGCCCAAGAAGTCAGAATAAGCCACTCCAGGAATCAGAAAGAGACCCCCTGCTTCACAAGAATTCCCTTACAGACCCAGTGTGTCAGGCTGGATATCCTTAGGAATAGGAGATGGCAGCCTAAGTTCCCAGGGCAAAGTCAAGAAATGAGGCCATGCTGCAGAGCCTGGAAAATGAGAGAGTTGAAAAATATCTTTCCCTGCAAGCCAAAGAGAGCCAGGAACAAGGAAAGGGAGGTTCATTATGGTAAATCCTAGGTTCTTTCAAAGCATGAATCCCATACATGTCCTTTACCCTCCCATTGACTAGATGGAAAATAGGACATGATGTCTTTTAGATAACCTAGGATAGTAGAAAGAGCACTGGACTGGGGATCAGAAGGCCTTGGTCTTTATCTCAGTTCCTTCATTAGATATGTTGACTTATTTACAAAATGGCAGCATCTGCTTTCCCAGAGTTATCATGAAGACATAATAAATGTGAAAAGATTTCCAAGACAAGCCTAAGCATTAAGTGAATGTAAAGTCTTCTTGACATTCCTTTTGAGTTCTGATTAGCCAAGACCCCAGTTTAGATATTTCAGTCCAGGAATCAATTTAAGTAAGTAGTGGGTGTTGCTGAGAGCCTTGAACAGGGTCTTGGCCATTGGAACCAGATACTAATTGTGCTCTAGTAATAGGATTTCACCCAAAAGGATGACAACCATTTATGAATTTTAACAAATGATGACAAGGCCAAGAAAACCCAGTGGGTAGTTTGGTTCAAACTCTGAAATGTTCTCCACCCTCAATTACATGCTCTTGTTAGTACACCAAAATCTATCAGTTAACAAATTTGAAGATGTTATTCTTACCCATGATGAGAGTAGCTTGAATATAGACCTAAAATGATAATCAAGAAAACAAAGATGGAGACTGGCAGGAAAGGTTCATTCCTTTGGTTCCCATCAGATTGGCTATTTTGAATCCCAATTTTCTTCAAGTTGGGCAAATATTCCTAGACTTCACCTTCCTTATATTTTCTCATTCCCAAGGAATATTTCCAACTTGATGCCAAAGGATTGCCTATGTCCAACTCTGAAGAAGCACCTCCATCATGGGGGAGGGACTGATTTCAATAAGAGAAGATATTTGTTTCTTCCTGTCCTTCCCCCACCAGGCAGGGGTATGCTGAAGTTAGCTCTTGAGAGCCTATTGTTAAATATTCAATCTGTGCATTTAGACCTAGAGAATCAGAAAATGCTACAAATTGGGGACTGATTTATTTCATTGATTGTAGAGACTTGAGAAAGAGATGGAGGAAAGTTACTAATGCTAAAAAGTTAAAAAGTATGTCACGAGTATGGTGGTTTTTTGTTTTGTTTTGTTTGCCAGAAATCTAGTTGTTAAACATTTATCAGCCTGCCCCTTGCCCACAGGTGACTGGGTTTACAACTTACCTGGCCTTCTATGACTGGGCTCTAGGCCATTTCTCTTCCAGTATTTCCAGCGAGGCCGACTGATATCCTTCTGTCTCTGGGGCTTCTCAAAAAGACTGGCGTCAGTATTGACAGTGCTGTCTACCATCACTCTTTGAGGAAGAACTTTCTTTGGATCACTCCCCAAATCCTCTTCTTCAGGAGAAAAGGAATAGGAAGAAGAGGAGGAGGAAGTAACATTCATCCAAGCATGAGCTGCCACTTTTTTGTCTTTAGGACTGTCTAACTCAAGAAGTTGTGTTGTAGATCTTAGCTTTGGCTCTGGGTGGTCCTTGTTTGTTGCCTCTAATGTACTGGTCAGAGGCCACCAGGTACGACAGGATAAGGAACAATAGCAGGGGCAACCATCAGGCAGCAATGGACAGTGGTTGTGGAGTGGTGGGTAAACTTGTCGGGGAGGGTACAAGAAAGAGCCCAGAAGAAGCCCACCCATGGTATACCCAAGAGCAGATCCCAGGAGAGGGCAGGGGGGAGCCCAGGGGACAGTGCCAAGATGTTCTCCAGGCTTCAGACAACTGGTTAATGGTTTGTGTAACATCTCCATGGCCTTCTCCCAATGAGCTGGGGATATCCATATAGCAACCCCTAGGGGCACTTTGACCATCTTGCCATTCCAGAAGCAAACAGTGATTTCTTCGTCTTCTGAGGCTGCTCAAGGAAAAAAAGGAAAGTTACCTGTTATTATACTTCATCCTCAATGGAAGGAAGAAAGTGGCTCACAGTTCCCAGAGATATTTTCCCATTTTCTGCTTTCTACCCAATACCTGCCTCAAGCCATTAACATTGTTCTGTCTAGCATTCCCTCTCCAGGCCTGGGGACATTCTGTTGCCTTTTCTATAACTTATAAGCTTCCATAATTCCTAGACTGGAAGATGGTCTGGACACATCCCTTTTTCATTTTCAAAACTATAATGCAGGGGATGGCAGAGTCAAGATGGCAGCTTAGAGACAGCAAAACTTCAGACCTTCACAAACCCTTCCTCACCAAATAAAAAACACAATGCTTTGAGGGGACTGAAAACCAAATCTAACAACAGGACAGAGCTAGGGAACCCTCCTGCTGGATGTAACTTAAAAGGTACGCCCCCCCTGAAAAAGCCTGAACTCTAGAACACATGGGTTTAAGGGGAAGGAAAAAGGAAAATCCTAGGACCCTTCCCCCAACTACATTGCTGAGCCTCCAGTGGTGGCTGGAATTTCTGGACAGCAAGGGCACTAGTCTGGAGGGAATATCGTGCTGGCACAGCTGTGCCAGGCTCAGGGCATTGAACACAGGCAGCTCAGAGGCACCTGGAGGAGAAGTCCAGAGCAGGCAGCCTAGTCACAGCCAAGACGCTACATCTTGCCCCCTCCTCCTCCCAGAATGAGGTTTTGTCCAAAGCACAGCCAGCTTTGCAGATCAACTCCATCCTGGATCAATCTCATTGATAGGCCATATAAGAAGCCTTCAAAGGGAAGGGAAGCTCAAGTTCCAACACCCCTTCCCCACAGACTGATCTGAGAACCTTGCTGATTAAGCTCCAAGGGCAAAGACTGCAACAAACTACAAGCAACCACCTTGATAACAGGGCAGGAAGCCCAGCTCCTTTTCAGTTTCTGCTGTCATCTGGGGAAGATCTGACTAACCTGATCAATCAGCAGAACAGAGAAGAAGCTCCTTCAGGACAGAACAGCCCAAACCCACAGAACCAGCACATAATGAGAGGAGCAAGACTACAGACAACTACAGGGGAGAAAGAAGGGGGAAGATATGAGTAAACAACAGAAAAAGAAAAAAGAAATTACAATTGACAACTTCTATCCAAGCAATGAACAAAGAGAAAATGGAACAGAGGAGAATCAAGGAACAAGCAAAAACACAGAAACTTCAGCAAATTGGACACAGGCTTTGGAGAACTCAAAATACAATTCAAAAAACAAGAGAGGTTGAATACAACTGGGAAAAGAACTTAAAAAGCAAAATAAGTCATCTGGAAAAAGAAAACAGTGTCTTCAAAGCCAAAATTAATCCAGCTTGAAAATGAGGCAAAGGAGATGAAAGATCAAAAAGAGAAGGATAACCAAAAACCCAGGGATGAAATTCAGTCTTTTAAAACTAGAATCCAGCAACTAGAAGCAAATTACTTTACAAGACAGAAGGAAGCTATAAAACAAAATCAAAAGAATGAAAAAATTGAGGAAAATATGAAACACCTCATCCACAAAATAGAAGATCTAGAAAAACATCCAGGAGAATCAGCTTAAGAATCATTGGACTACCAGAAGATAATGACAAAAGAAAAAGCCTGCACTTCATTCTACAGGAAATTATCCAAGAAAACTTCCCCGACATTCTAGAGCAAGAGGGAAAAGTGGAGATTGAAAGAATCCATAGATCACCCCCTATACTTAATCTTCAATTGACAATACCCAGGAATGTTATAACCAAATTCAAGAACTACCAGACCAAGGAAAAAATATTACAAGCTTCTAAGAAGAAGTCATATTCAGATACCATGGAACCACACTTAGGACAGGATCTGGCTGCATCTATACCAAAAGGCATAGAATATGATATTCCAGAAAGCAAGGGAACTAGGTCTACAACCAAGAATCAACTACCCAGCAAAACTGACAATATTCTTGCGGGGGAAAGTATGGTAATTTTAAAAAAATAGAAGACTTCCAAGTATTCATAAAGAAAAGACCAGACTTGAACAGAAAATTTGATGTCCAAACACAGAACTCAAGAGAATCACCAAACAGTATTTAAGAAAGGGAAAAAAAACAAAAATACATTTTTAAGGGATCCAATAAGTTAAAATGATTTGTATCCCTACCAGAAAAGAGGATATTGACAACTCTAAAAAATTGTTATTATCACTTGGGTAGCTAGAAGAATTATTCTTAGAGGAAACAGTGACAAACTCTGTAGGATGGAATATTGATTATATATATATATGAATGCATAAATATATATATAACTAAAACTAGAGGTAAAAAGAGGTTAATACTAAGAGAAATAGAAAAAGCGACAAAATGGGGTAAATTTATATGTCATAAAGAAACACATAGCAGGAGTGGGGGAGAACACCAATACACTGGAAGGGTAAAGAGGTTGGAGACAGGAAATACTTAATTCTTACTTGCTTTGAAATTGACTCAAAGAGGGAAGAACAATCAGATCCATTGGGGGAAGAGAACTGATTTGTGCCCTATAGAGAAGTAGAAGGGTAACAAACAGATTGGTGGGGAGGGAAGTAATACAAGGGAGGGAGTGTGTATGTGTGTGGTGATTAAAAATACCTTAAAAAATAAGAGGGGAATAAGAAGGAGAGGGGGAAGCAAAATAAGGGTGGGAAATAGGGGAACTAATTAAAAACCACACAGGTGTAGAAGGAAATAGTGAAAGAAGAAAGGGCAGGTCTAGGAGTGGAAATCAAAATGTGGGGAAATACACAGCTGGTAATCATAACTGAAAGTGAATGTAATGAACTCACCCATAAAACAGAGGCAAAGAGTGGATTAGAAACCAAAATTCTACCATATGTTGTCTACAAGAAACACACATGAGGAAAATAGACACACAAAGGATAAAGGTAAGTGGATGGGGCAAAATCTATTGGGCATCAACTGAGAAAAAGAAGGCAGGTGTCACAATCATGATATCTGACAAAGCCAAAGTAAAATTAGATCTAGTTAAAAGAGATAGGGAAGGCCCTGATAAAAGGCAGTATAGACAACGAGGCATTATCAGTACTCAATATGTATGCACCAAATGGCATAGCATCCAAATTTCTAAATTATAAACTAGTGTAGCTCAAGGATGAAATAGATAGTAAAACTATATTAGTGGGAGACCTGAACCTTCCTCTATCAGATCTAGACAAATCAAACCAAAAAATAAATAAGAAAGAGGTAAGAAGTGAATGAAATCTTGGAAAACTTAGAGTTAGTAGATATGTGGAGAAATAAACAGGGACAAAAAGGAATACATTCACAAAGATTGACCATGTACTAGGGCATAAAAGCATTTCAAACAAGTGCAAAAGAGCAGAAATAATAAATGCAACCTTTTTAGATCATAATGCAATAAAAATAATAAATATTAATGGTACATGGAGATCCAAACAAAAATTAATTGGAAATTAAATAATATGATTCTCCAAAATCAGTTAATTAAAGAACAAATCATAGAAACAATTTCCTTGAAGAAAATGACAATGATGAGACACCCTTTCAAAATCTATGAGATGCAGCCAAAGCAGTACTCAGGGGGAAAATTTATATCCTTGAGTTCACATGTTAACAAATTAGGGAGAACAGAGGTCAATGAATTGGGCATGCAAATTAAAAAACAAGAAAGTGAACAAATTAAAAATCCTCAGATGAAAACTAAATTAGAGATCCTAAAAATTAAAGGAGAAATTAATAAAATTGAAAAAAAACTCTTGAATTAATAAATAAGGCTAGAAGCTGGTACTTTGAAAAAGCAAATAAAATAGACAAAGTACTGGTCAATCTAATTAAAAAAGGAAAGAAGAAAACCAAATCAATAGTATCAAAGACAAAAAGAGAGACCTTACCTCTAATGAGAAAATTAAGGCAATCATTAAGAACTTGTGCCCAATTACATGACAATAAATATGGCAATCTAGGTGATATGGATGAATATTTATAAAAATAGAAATTTCCTAGATTAGCAGAAGAAGAAATAGAATACATAAATAACCCCATATCAGAAAAAAAAATTGAACAAGCCATCAAAGAACTCCCTAAGAAAAAATCCGAAGGATCAGATGGATTCACAAATGAATTCTATCAAACATTCAAAGAACTAATCCCAATACTATATAAACTATTTGACATAATAAGCAAAGAAAGAGTTCTACCAAATTCCTTTTATGACACAAATATGGTTCTGATTCCAAAGCCAGGCAGGTCAAAAAACAGAGAAAGAAAATGATAGACCAATTTCCCTAATGAACATAGATGCAAAAATCTTAAATAGAATACTAGCAAAAAGACTCCAGCAAGTGATCACAATGGTTATTCATTATGATCAGGTGGGATTTATACCAGGAATGCAAGGATGGTTCAATATTAGGAAAATCATTCACATAATTGACCATATCAACAAGCAAACCAACAAAAACTACATGATTATCTCAATAGATTCAAAAAAAGAATTTGAAAAAATACAACACTTATTCCTATTGAAGACATTAGAAAGGATAGGAATGGAAGGGCCTTTCCTAAGAGTAATAAATAGTATATATCTAAATCCATCAGGAAATATCATCTGCAATGGGGATAAATTAGATGCATTCCCAATAGGATCAGGAGTGATGTACCAGCTCTATCATTTAACATTTTACTAGAAAGACTTAGCAGGAGCAATTAGAGAAGAAAAATCAATTGAAGGTATTAAAACAGGCAATGAGGAGACCAAGCTATCACTGTTTGCAGATGATATTATGGTCTACATAAAGAATCCTAGAGAATCAACCAAAAAGCTAGTAGAAATAATCAACAACTTTAGCAAAGTTGCAGGATACAAAATAAATCCACATAGGTCATTAGCACTTCTAAATATCTGCAACACATCTCAACAGCAAGAGTTAGAAAAAGAAATACCACTTAAAACCATCCTAGACAATATAAAATACTTAGGAATCTATCTGCCAAAACAAACACAGGAACTATATGAACACTACTACAAAACACTTTCCACACAATTAAAACTAGGTCTAAATAATTGGAAAAACATTAATTGCTCATGGGTAGGACGAACTAACATAATAAAAATGACCATCCTACCCAAACTTATCTATTTATTTAGTGCCATACCCATTGAACTACCAAAAAACTTTTTTATTGAATTAGAAAAAATCATAACAAAATTAATTTGGAACAACAAAAGATCAAGGATATCAAGGGAAATAGTGAAAAACAAGTGTGAAGGAAGGTGGCCCAGCAATACCAGATCTCAAACTATACTATAAAGCATTGGTCATCAAAACAGTATGGTACTAGCTAAGAGACAGAAAGGAGGATCAGTGGAATAGACTTGGGGTTGTGAAGAATAAATTTAACTCAGCCCTGATTGTGAAAATGAAAATAATTAACTCTCCTCTGATTGTGAAGATTAATATGTAATCCCTGCCCATTTTTAGTTTTAATCACCAAAAGTATAAACACCCCATTCACACTTGAGTGGGGGAGATCTGTGACCTCCATGTGTGATAATGGGTGATGATGAATCAGAATCAACTGGGCAGTCCAAAAGCAAGACTTCAACTGTGATTGGTAGATGTAGAATTAGGGGAAGGCACAGGAAGTGATGCAAGAGAGAGTGTCTTTAAAAGGGAGTGACAACTTCCTAAGTGGAGTTCTGCTGGAAGTTCTTCATTCTTTGGAGTGGAGACTGGTGGAGAACCTGCTGACTGGACCCAAGACCCTGTTCCTGGTGAGGTTATTCTAAAATCTTTTCCTTTTGACTGACACATGGTGAGTAAATAGCTGATTCTTAACTGCTAGATTTTCTGAAAAAATTCGCCTCAGGAGAAACTTACATCTTGAGAGAGATTTCCCCAGGTCCTTGGCTTTGCCAAGGCCTAAGGACTAACTCTTCCTGCCCAGGTTGAGCCAGGGGCCAGGAGTAAATTACTTAGTGCTTGGGCTAGATATCTTACGCTGTCCTCTCTCTGATTTTCTTACTTCACTCTTTTTATATTTTGTAAATAAATTGTAAATAAATCTCTTTTGAATTAATATAAATTCCTGGTGACCCTATTTTAAAATATAATCCAGGCCATCCTTTTTATATAAATAATCACTTTCCCCCCCTTACAGGCTGAGTGACCTCAGCAAGACAGTCTATGATAAATCCAAAGATCCTAGCTTTTGGGACAAAAATCCATTATTTGACAAAAACTGCTGGGAAAATTGGAAGACAGTATGGGAGGGATTGGGTTTGGATCAACATCTCACACCCTACACCAAGATAAATTCAAAATGAGGGAATGACTTGAATATATTATAAATAAGGAAACTATAAGCAAATTAGGTGAACACAGAATAGTATATGTGTCAGATCTTTGGGAAAGGAAAGATTTTTAAGACCAAAGAAGATTTAGAAAAAATTACAAAATGTTAAATAAATAATTTTGATTACATTAAACTAAAAAGGTTTTATACAAATAAAACTAATGCAACCAAAATTAGAAGGGAAGCAAAAATTAGGGGGGAAAATCTTTATAACAAAAATCTCTGACAACAAAGGTCTAATTACTCAAATTTATAAAGAGCTAAATCAATTGTACAAAAAAATTAAGCCATTCCCCAACTGATAAATGGACAAGGGATTTATGAATAGGCAATTTTCAGATAAAGAAATCAAAACTTAATAAAAACATGAAAAAATATTCTAAATATCTTATAATCAGAGAAATGCCAATCAAAACAACTCTGAGGTATCACCTCACACCTAGCAGATTAGTTAACATGACAGCAAAAGGAAGTAATGAATGTTGGAAGGGATGTGGCAAAGTTGGGATGTTAATTCATTGTTGGTGAAGTTGTGAATTGATCCAACCATTCTGGAGGGCAATTTGGAACTATGCCCAAAGGGCACTAAAAGACTGTCTGCCCTTTGATCCAGCCATAGCACTGCTGGGTTTGTACCCTAAAGAGATAATAAAGAAAAAGACCTATCCATGAATATTCATAGCTGTGTTCTTTGTAGTGGCAAAAAATTGGAAAATGAGGGGATGCCCTTCAATTGGGGAATGTGGTATCTGTTGATGATGGAATACTATTGTGCTCAAAGCAATAATGAACTGGAGGAATTCCATGTGAACTGGAACAACCTCCAGGAAGTGATGTAGAGTGAAAGGAGCAGAACCAGGAGAGCATTGTACACAGAGACTGATACCCTGTGGTAAAATCAAATGTAATGAACTTCTCTATAAGTAGCAATGCAATGATCCAGGACAATTCTGAGGGATTTATGAGAAAGAACACTATCTATATTCAGAGGAAGAACTGTGGGAGTAGAAACACACAAGAAAAACAATTACTTGATCACAAGGGTCAATGGGGATATGATTGGGGATGTAGACTCTAAATGATCATCCTAGTGCAAACATCAACAACATGGAAACAGGTCTTGATGAAGGACACATGTAAAATCCAATGGAATTGTGGGTTGGCTACGGGAGGGGTGGGGGAAGGGGAGGGCAAGAACGTGATTCTTGTAACCAGGGGAAAATGTTCTAAATTGACTAATTAAATAAAATTTTAAAAATTAGAAAAATAACCATAATGCAACTTACTGAAGGAACAAGGCCATTCTCTCCTTCGACACTGAATTTTAAGGGTTGTGGCCATTTGTTGCATGTGGTTGACTGCCATGATTACTGGAGTGACCCTACTATAACAAGAGGGAAGGCATCTCCCCTTACCTCTTTGACGGTCTCTGGTCTCCAGGCCTTGAACCACAGTTCCTGGGCCAAATCTTTCCTGCTTTGGTTCCCAGGGTGCTAGAACTTTGTCTCCAGGCAGTAGGGAGTGTTTTAGGGCCCACGAGTGTTGGATGACATCCTCGGGCACTGTGCTCTGTAGTAGTTGGGCTGAGTCCTTTGGATCAGTGGAATGGGGGGCCTCAAACTCCACAAGAAGCTTGTCCTTCCTCCCCAGCTACAGGGGAGAAATAAAAATGAGAAATGGTAATAGGAATCCAACAGACTCAGAGAGCAGGACCAGAATTCTGTTTCCTGGGAAGGTATGAAGGAACCTTCCTGTCTAGTCCAGAACTTAGCTACCTTAGCAGCAGATACGACTTCAGTACCATGCCAGTGTGGAGGGTCCCATAGATGTCCCAATGGATTCATTCTTTTCACTATCTATCCTCTTTCTCTTTCATCTATCTTTTTTTCTTGAACCTATAATTCAAGACTACCAGTAGTATCCACAGGGTCACCCATCCTCTTTTCCTCAGCTTACACAAGCCATTCATGCCTCTGCATGGAGCTCTCTCTATTCCAGTATCTAAGTCTATCTCTCCCATACACCCACACCTGAGGACATGCCTGGGTATACATAAGGTACTTTGCATGTTTACAAATGAGGAAGTCAGGAGCATTAGAGACCCAAGACTTCTGAATTTGCTTGGTACCAGTTCAAATTCCCATTCTGACACTAACCAGTCCCTCTATTTCTCTGCACCTCAGTTTTGCTATCTGTAAAATGGAGATAATTCAAGTTGAATTATTTACCTCAAAGAGTAATTTGTGATGAGAGAATTTTAGAAATTACAAGACTATTGGAGGAATTGAGCTCAAATCCCAGATTTTCCACTCACCTCAGTGAATTTAAGCTAGTTTCTGGCTGTGTTTCCTCATACATAAAAAGAAGGAATTGGGCTACTAGATAATTTTGCCTAGATGATCTCCAAAAATTCCTTCTAGTTCTAAATTTATTTGTAATAGGAAAAAAAACCTGTCAACAAACTACATATTTAATGGATGGTGAATGGCTGATTGTGATAATTTACTGGTAACAGAACATTTTGCTCTCAAAAAAATGACTAACTTCAAAAAAATCAAAGAAATATGGGAAGATTTGTATGAAGTGATGCAGAGTGAAGAGAGAAATAGAGCAAGCCTGGAGTCAGGAAAACTCATCTTCCTGAGTTAAAATCTGACCTCAGACACTTACTAGCTATGTGACCCTGAGAAAATTATATGAGCCTATTGGCCTCAGTTTCCTCACCTGTCAAATGAGGTAGAGAAGGAAATGGCAAGTATTTTTGCCAAAAAAACCCCAAATGTGGTCAGAAAGTCAGACATGACTGAAAAGACTGAACAGCAACATTATTAAATGTCTATAAAATACAAAATAAATACAATGGATTTTGAAGGTCCTTCCTTGTTTTTGCTTCATCAAATAGTAAATTAAAAGTGTGTGTGTAGAAGTACTGAATAAACAATTGCTTTTGTGATTTTTTTTTATTTCACTATTTCTAGAGGAATATTTTTTTGATTTGCTCACATATTTTTAATTGATAATTTTTTGGATCAATTTTTTAAACCAAGACGGGTATTTTTATTTTAGCCTTTCCCAAGACTAAATTTATCAGTAACAGTATATATTTTTTAAAAAATAGTTTACAAACGAATCTTATCTAATCAGATGATTTGACACTGCTTTGTTAGCATCTTAGTTACTACTATATATGCAGTTTAAAAAATATATTTAATGAATTAATTTAGAATATTTTCCCATTGTTATGGGATTTGTGTTCTTTCCTTCTCCTCCCCTCCCCCCCATGGACAATGAGCAATTCCACTGGGCTTTATATGTATCATTGTTAAAAACCTATTTCCATATTATTAATATTGTTTAGTGGTTGTTTAGAGTCTACATCCCCAGTTATATCCCCATCAAACACTACATATTCATTTTGTGAATTTCAAAACTACTCCACCCTATTCAGACCATTCTTTTGAAGATGGGATTTAGCTATTTCCTGAGCAATAACAATAGATATACTTGGAATAACAGAATCAGGTCTTGGAAACTACAATCTCCACCCTACTCAGGGTAACAAGATTAGGAAGGGCTGCAGCAAAACTCAAGATTTAATTATTTGAGAATATAGCCTTCAACAGACATGTGCAAAAAGGACAGACCTCTGGGCAGTCCTAGGTCAAGCTAGAGCCACCATTGGCACATGTGAGATGTAGGAAGTGAGGTAGAAGACAGCCTTGGGAGTTCTTGTGACTTCCTGTGAGGAGGGCTAGAGGGAGTTGGAGGCTGGTGCTTGGAGTTGGAGGAGCCCGTGGACTGGTTTTCTCCAGTTTGGTCACATGAGTGATAAGGACTGATCTCTTTCCTTGCCTTGGCTATCCAAGGCCTTGGGACCACTTTGGCTCAGCCTGAGCAGAGTGGGTATTTAAACCCTCTTTCCTTCACTCCCCTTTCCTTCTCTTTCTCTCCCTCTAATACTTTCTTCCTCCTTCCTGTAATTAAAACACCATAAAAAAAGTTGGCAGCTGACTTGATTGTTTCATTTAGGAATTACATAGCTGAATTCCTTGGCAACCTTAAGTTAATATATATCAGTCTTTTTAAAGTGATTCTAATATCACATTTTTAGAGAATAATAGCTACATTTTATTTTAAAATAATCTATCATTCAAACTTCTTTCTATTTTGAACCAACTTTATTGTCATTGGTCTAAACCAGAATCTGGAAAAGAAAAGAAAAACATTTTGTCATGTTCACAGAGAGCATTTTGGCTCCATGGGATAGAATTTGTCTTTATGAATGTCTTTGTGTCCACATGGTATAGAGGAAACATGAACTAGGAATGAGAAGTCTCGAGTTTGAGTCCTGCCCCCAATAACTCACTAGCTGTGTAGCCTTGGTGAAGTCATTTTATCTTTGTGAGTCTCTACTTCCTAATCTGTAAAATGGTCGTTCCCCACCTTCCCTCTGTTCCTTTACCAAGTTATTCTGAGGATCAAAGAAGAAAATGAATAAAAGGCCCTACATCAGTGTATTTAACAATTATTATAAGTTCCTGTTTCCATAAGACAGACCCACCACATGTTTCTGAATAGTGGACTTTTTAATGACCAATTTTCCAAGCTCAGAATATGACTGCTTACATTTTCACTCTTAAATCTCGGAGGTGGCTGGCTTCCACCATTAGCTGAGCAAACAGGATATTCAATGCTGTTCCAGCCCATTCATCACATTACATTACTATTTTCTGTGTGCAGCTACTAGGAAGCTCTGAGGAGGTCTTAAGAGGGTCTGGGAACTTGCCTCTAGTGTTGGTTTTAGCTGCGCCCTGTGGTAAAAGCCATCTGACTCCTTTCTGGCAAGGACTGAGGTACCATCATTCTGCAGCCCCTCCAGGAGACCTGGCCCATTCCCTTCTGGGTCAGCTGGCTGTAGATCTGGCTGACTCCAGTCACACCTAGGAGAGAGCAAGTGTAATTGGAACAGCAGAGCAGAATCAGACCCAAGACATGCCAAGAAGACACTGAAAGAATAGGTGTTTTAAGTCACAGCAACAACAAACCCATAGATGTCTGCTTACAGAAATCGACAGGCGCCAACACCCATTAGAATAAATCCTACATGGAGGTGGAGGTTGAAAGGAGCCCCAGTCTGACTTATGTCTAGCTAAGGCGGCGTAATTGGAGTTTAGACATATTCAGGTTTAACAGTAAGAGGAAGTGAAAGGTTAGAGAACAAGAGTCGGGGAAGAGCAATTCTTTCTATTGTGGTAGGTGGATCCAAGATGAAAGGAGTGAATGGAAAGGACGGTGTTGACACAGCACATTGATGAAGAAACTTCAGGTTTTTCTTTAGAGAAAAGGTACATTTAGAACGTATAGCAATGCTTTAGAGGATGGGGTAGGTAGCTTCAGAAACTGACCAGTAATATGTCAGGACAAAAAACTTACAGCTAATTAAGGAAAATTTTGCAGGCATAGGTTAAAGAAGTCTCTGGGCTGGACTTCATGTGGATTGGCGGTAAGTAGTTCAATCTATGGGCAGCTAGATTTTGCAACAGAGTACGGGAAGACCAGAGTTCAAATCTAGCCTCAGACATTTACTAGCTAGGTGACTCTGGGTAAGTCTTTTAAAACCGTTTGCCTTAGTTTCCTCATTTGTAAAATGAATTGAAGAAGGAAATGGCAAATCACTCTGGCATTTTTTCCAAGAAAACCCCAAAGGGGTCATAAAGAGTCTAGTCCCACTGAAAACCAACTAAACAAGTTCAATCTACAGTTGAGGGACAATCTTAGAGTCCTGAAGAGAAAGAGACTTAAATAATCAAAAGTTGAGGAAAAAATAGCTCTGGTCTTGACCTACAGGGTGGTTGGAAGGATGAACTAGGAAGGAGAGCTACAGGCCAGAAAAGTCTAATCTGGCAAGTGAAACTGTGCCAAACTAAGACAGAGTACCTCAACCTTCCCAGGATTCCCCCCACCCCACATTATAATAAAATGGCAAATTGAAAGAAAATTGAAAGAACTGTGAACCTATAGAGTTCAGTTTTTGAGAGAAAAGTCCCTGACCATTGGAGAGAGAGAAAGAGAGAGAGAGAGAGACACAGACAGACAGACAGAGAGAGAGAGACAGACAGACAGACAGAGAGAGAGAGAGAGAGAGAGGAGAGGAGGGGGATAAAACCATGTGACTTGATTTAGGATATACCAAGCCAAAATGTAATCTTCAAAGTCACTTTTTAACCTGCCTGGAAGTGGAAGGAGCACTAGATTTGGAGTCCAAAGCAGGGTCCAAGTTCTAGCTCTATTACTGTGAGATTTAAAATGGTTAATGTCTTAAACTGTAGTGATTAAAATAGTGGAAGATATAAATTGTGATTGATATAAGAGAGGGTGAGTAAATTTGACTGCAGAAAATATGTTTCACTACAGTATCTTGGTTTTTAAATCAAATATAAGGTGGTTGCCAGGGAAATATTCCCAATTATTCAAATACCCAAGTCAATTGGGTTTTATAGAGAATTTTAATTAATAATATAATGAGGAATTAAAGAAAGAGAGAAAGAGTAGGAAAGGAATAATTATGAAGGGCATCAAGTCAATATGGCCTAGACCTGAGTCTTAAGAGACAGAATCAGTCAGTCAGTCTTTTAACACTCACCACAAGGTCTGCCTAAACAAGGATTCTAGTGACACCAGGCCACCTCCATCTCATCTGACTTCACCAGAGAGCCTTCCAGCCAGAGACTGTTCCAAAGGGCCTCTCTCCAGAGCCTCCAGAGGGCCAGAGTCCCCTTAGAGGAGCTCCAGCGAGACCTCCTTAGAGATTGTCCTCCAAGAGCTTCCCTTCTCCAGAGCCTCTCTCAAGAAATTCTTCCCAAGCGATCCTCATCAGAGATCCTCCAAAAGGAATTCCTCCAAAAGGATATCTCTTCAAGAGATTCTGCTTTTTCTTATATAGGGGTTTTTCTCCCATGTCACCTCCCCTAAGTCCCTACATCTACCAATCACTGTAGACGCTTTCCAAAGGACTGCCCATCTGAATTCCTGCTAAGTCGACTAATCTCCTCAGTAAGTCTGAATCAGAAAAAATGCTGCTGTGTCGACCAATCTCCTCAGTAAGTCTGAACGAGAGAAAACACAGCTGAGTCAACTAATCTCATCAAGAGAAAACTTGCCAGACCCTTTTAGGTACCTAGCATCCCATTGTATCAATTCTAAAAACAGGCCTGGCTCAAAGAACTACTTGCCTTATTATAAGCATGGGTCCAAGTACTTTCATTGTTTAGCAAGGAGTTTTCTCCCCTAAAGCAGTCTTAAGTACGGGTGGAGTAGAGGTCCTCCCATTTCTGATCCTGGCGAGTTCTCACATCAAAATGGGGAATGTTTCTCAGTAGGGAATTTGTTCCAATTAAGAATTCCCCGATGGGGAAATTTTTAACATTCACAAGTCTGAGAGATTTCAAGATTTACATTACCCTGGCTGTATTTATTACCTTGGACAAGTCAGTTCATTTGTCTAAGCCTTAGTTACCTCACAGTCATACTAAGAAAACAGTAATTTTCCTATATATCTCAAAGGTTTGTTGTGAATAAAGCACTTTGTAAAATGTAAACTACACTATTTTAATGTGCTTATTATAGAGGATTTTTGCAGCTAGAAGCAGACATTCCTACCATTTCCTTAAGAGGATTCAGGGGCGACTAGGTGTCTTAGTAGAAGAAAAGTCAGGTCTGAAGATGGGAGGTTCTTGTTCAAACCTGGCCTCAGATAATTCCTAGTTGTGTGACCCTGGGCAAGTCACTTAACCCCAATTGCCTAGCCCTTACTGCTCTTCTGCCTTGGAACATAATCTCAACATCAATTCTAAGACAGAAGGTTAAAAAAAAAAAAGTATAGTACCTTGTGGTGGAGGGATGTCTGATAAAACAGGGAACCTGGAGGAACAAAGGGCAAATGGAGAAGGGATTCCATTGAGCAGAGGCATTGATGCAGCAGGGACTCTTCTGGGCTGTGGTCACACTGCAATACTTGAGGGAAGACATCCATGGCCCTGCTATGGATTCCATCACCTTCAGAGATACTACCTAGGGGCAATCAACATCAATGAATCCTTTAGAGCATTTTTATTATCACCTGAGATCAAAGCTGTCACCCCCTTGAAGGACAACTATCTTTCAACAATTTGCCCCAGGGTACCCACATGGGAGATTATTCTTCTCCAAAGGATACCTGCACAGCAGGGATGCATAGCAGACCACCAGCAGGTATCTGAAGGGACCATGACTAGCTTGGGAAAGAAATACTACCCCCATGTTGGCAACAGATATCTCTCTTCTCAAGCTATCTTCCTCCACTAGCAATGACTGTCCTCAACTGGGACTCAATTATGCCACTTTGCCAGGGACCTTATGCACTTGGGATACATGATCTCTCTATAAATAGATCTCTGACCCCAATCACAGACTAATTCTCTATCCCCGGTGTCACAAGGACCCCTATCTCCAATCACTGCCTGATCTCTGTCTCCTGGTCTGAGAAACAATGCCAGCTTCCCTGTCTACCCCCTCCCTAACTCTGAATTTGCTCTTATGTCCTAGAATTTCAAATTATGACCCCGACCCCTGGCCAGTGGGATCCTTGATTCCTGCCCAGACTAGTCCTGATCTTCAGGGTACCCGTGGATTCCTGTCTAGACTTGGGAGAAGCCGTGGGAAACTCAGCAGCATTAGCGACCTACCTCTTCTCTCACCAGGTCCCTTTCCTTGTCTGGAAGATTCCTGCCAACAAGGACTTTCACGGCATTTGGTTGCCAGGCAAGTTGTCATGGAGACTTGACCAGCTGGAACGCTCCTTCCAAAAACTCTTCCAGGGAAATTGAAGCTTCCGCCAATGGGAGTGCGGCAACACTGCCCGGGGAGGAGCTAAGCGAACCCCTCCAGACAGGATGGGACCCTTAAAGGGAGAGCGACTCTCTTGGGGAAAGAATGAATGGAGGGCGGAAATAGGAATAAAGGGGCCGCGGGAAGTTTCTCCATCTGTCCATCTCCATCCACAGATGGCAGATTCACAAAACTGTAGATTTAGAGGGGAACCCCAGAAGCTCAGTCCTCTTATTTTACAAAGTCCAGAGGTTAAATGACCTCTTCTAATACAAGCATTAAGGGGGAAATTCAGAATTTGAACTCAGGTCTCATTGCTCCTTCCTCTACTCAATACTGACCTTTCATTAATTTGCCCAAAACGTTTCTCTCCCTTCTACTTCCTTTGAGGGTCTTGAGAGATGATTTCCCCCACAGCTTTAAAGGGAGCAATTAATTTTGTACCCTCCACCAAGAGTTATTTATAACTCTTGTAGTTATAAATTGTAGTTATAAATATAGTTATATATATATATATATATATATATATATATATATAGAGAGAGAGAGAGAGAGAGAGAGAGAGAGAGAGAGAGAGAGAGAGAGATTGAGAGAGAGAGAGTATCCTTCATCACTGACTGATCCTTAACCCCATTAGAGACAAAGTTCTTGGCCAAGCCAGAGGCTAAATGGGGTGTTGGCTACCTGTTTCTATGGGCAGCCAAAGTTCTCTCCTGGTCTGTTGCTAAAAAACACAGCAACCAGGGGAATTGTGCTATGTAGGTCCAGAGCAGGCAAAAGCACTTCTGCAAGGAAAATAGGTGTGTCCACCAAGTTATGTGCCCCAAAGATGATGTTTTCTTTCCTCTCTGACCTTTCACATATCAGATCATGGGGAATACTATCAGTTTTAGGAGGAATGTTTAATTGGACTGTGCCAAGAAGGAAGTTGTCAGGATGGTGAGGGAATTAGAAATCATATCTGAGAATCATTTGATGAGGTTCTGGGGATGTTAAACCCAGAAAAAAAAAGATTTAGGACACAATTAGGTGGCAGCTAAATGGCTCAGCATATAGAAAGTCAGGCCTTGAGATGGGATGTCCTGGGTTCAAATCTGATGTTAGACAATTCCTAGCTGTGTGACCCTGGACAAATTACTTAACCTCCATTGCCCAGCCCTTTTGCAACCAAACTGTGTTGATTCTGATTCTAAGACAAAAGACACAGTGTTGTTTTTTAAGACATAAAAAAGTATTTGAAAGTCTGTCAAATAAAAACCTTCCAATACACCAAATATCTGAAGTTGAACCTTTCATGGTAGTAAAAAACTGGAAACACATTAGATGTCCATCAATTAGGGAATGGCTCAAAACACTGCAGTATATAATATAATATTCCTGTGCTGCAAGAAATGATAAATATGATGAATATAGAGAAGCAAGGAAATGCTCAAATGAACAGAATAAGCAGAGCCAGAAAAAAAAATATACCAAATCATAAATCAAAAGTGAATGTTGCAAAACTTAGGAAAAGCTTGGTCTCAAAGAGGAAATACAAAACCACAACCCTCCTTACTCAGAGGTCTATAGGTGTGATACTTTATAGATAGTCAGATTTTTAAAATACGCTAATCAATTTTGCTAAATTATTTTTCTTCTTTTTAAAAATATTAATTAAAAATTAAAGAATAACTCCCAAAGAAAGGAAAGGCTATGGGGGAAATTTTAGGTACTATAAAAACAAAAGACAGAAACAAAATCTATTTTTTCAAAGTAGTTTTGTCAAGTGGAAAAGGGATCAGACCTATTCTGTAGATCCCTAGAAAGCAAAACTAGAACAATGGGTAGAAGATGCAGGAAAGATTTAGGACTGACAAAAGAAGAATCCTTCCTAACCTCTAAATTTGTCAGAAAATGGCTTGTCTCAGGAGGTAGTGCACTCTAATTCACTGGAAGCATAATTCACTAGGAGAGTCTGGATTATCACTTGTAAGGGATGCCATGAAAACCTATGAAACCCTAAAGTACCATAGATGTGAGAGTTTATTTATTGCTGTTGTTATTTTTATATTTTACAAAATTTGAACCTTTGCAGGAGGGAAAAGGCATGAATCGGTGAAGGTTTGGTGAGAAGGGGTTTAAGGTCAGGGAAATGACGTGTGAACTGGCTGAACTTTGTAAACAGATGAGCTGTGAGAAAGATCCACACCACAGAGTTTAAGGCTAGCCAGTGTCGCATACTCTGTCACATATGGTGGCTTTGCTGGTTTACTTTCACTGAACTATTTTTCTTCATCACCAGAGAAGGTCCTGGTAGTTATCAAGAAATCCTTGGGATAAAGAAAAAAACAAAAGCATCGTGTTTTGTTTTTTTTTAAGATTTTATTCAATCATATGATTAGAAGGGGAAAATAATAATTCTGCTTATGATTATAAAAAATAATTTCCTGAGAAAACATTTTCTTGATATCAGTCAGCTGCTGAAGGCCTGCCATGTGTCCAGTACTGTGAAAGTTTTTTAAGTGATCCATGAGAAAGAAGATAAAACTACTCTCAGTTTAGGTAGTTGGGAAAGTAAGACTATCACTTAGGAAACAGCAAACATGACCAGAGATAACCTAGGACTAAATCAAGCAGAAGAAAATGTCTGAGCTTCATGAGTTTAGATGTAAAAAGAGTTCTCTGAAGTCTCCCATGAAAACTATGGCTTGGAGTCTCTTGCTACTCTTTTTTATGTTCAATGTGGGTCATTTTGGGTAATCAATTAAATCATGGTCTGAGCCCCCACCAGTAGAACACTCTTTTCACCAACAATTTAAGGCACAAACACAATACATTGCAAAGCATTTAAGTGGCATAAAACAATACAAAAAAGTGAGGAAGAAATAACTGGGCAATAGAACCACTCTCAAAGGTATAAATGACAGAAAAAAGTGGGGAGAATGAATTTGTTAGGGGAAACTAGGAGAAGGTTGGTTTTAGACCTGTTGCATTTAAAATCATTTGGAAAAAGCAGGATATTTTAAATTACTTGAACTTTATCCACTATCATTCCCCACCCCCACACCCACCCCTTAGCTAGTTTTTTGGCTTCTCTTCTGATTAGGATTTACAAGGCTCAGATTCCTACTGACCACTCAATAAGAACTACATTCCTATTGAGCCATCTACATTTAAGAAACAAATGCTAACAAAACATTTGGGCTGGTTAGTATAGGACACATCTTTAAAGTATATGACAATTTGATCAAATTCCTAAAAACACAGGGTGAGGGGGCAGCTGGGTAGCTCAGTGGATTGAGAGCCAGGCCTAGAGATGTTGTTTTTTAACACTCATTTCATTAATATAATAATTTTTGCAATACAATAATTTAAAAAAAACTCTTGTTTTATTTCTTCCAGGAATTCTACTTGAACCCTTTGCCCAAGCCATGTCTTATCTTGAGGTTTTGCCTGTAGATATTTTATTTTTAATTATTTAATTAAATTAATTTATAATAGTTTTCCATGGGTTACATGATTCGTATTCTTTCCCTCCTTTCCTCCCTCCCTCCTCCCATAGCCAACAAGCAAGTCAACTAAGTTTTACATGTGTCACTGATCAAGATCTATTTCCATATTGTTAATTTGCACTAGGGTGATCATTCAGAGTCTATATCCCATCATATCCCCATCGACCCATGTGATTAAGCAGTTGTTTTTCATCTGTGTTTCTACTCCCACAGTTCTTTCTCTGAATGTGGAGAACTTCTTTCTCATAAGTTCTTCTGTATTGTCCTGGACCATTACATTGCTGCTAGTAGAGAAGTCCATTACGTTTGATTATACCACAGTGTATCCATCTCTGTGTGCAATGAGGAACCAAGTCTTAAAATTTGCAAGTGAACAGATTCATATATAAGTTGAGAAATCAGATGCCTGAAAGACACTCGTACCTGCTACCTTCCTAAAATCCCATGAATCGATATGTAAAGCTTTGAGAAGCCCCTTCCAACTCAACCATCCATTGTAGAGGCCAAGTCACATTTTCAAACACACTGTACAGAGCTAACTACTACCCAGGGACAGGTGAGCACAGAGGGCATGAACACTGGCTCAATTGTCATTCATAGTAACTAAGAGAAGCAAAGGCTAGATGACCCTTTACTAGGATACTATATGGAGTAGTATTCAGACAGGTAATTAAACTGAATGACCTCTAAGATTGCTTCTGGTGATAAGTTTCTACCAACAATACCATCAAGTCTGGGAAGGGGCATGGCATGATTCTGTAAACACTGTGCCTTTAGGAAACTGCTTTTTTGGACCTTGGCCTTCCTTACACAATTTTAAAAATGGGGTCCATCTGATGACTGGTAGTTGCCACAATGGCCTGACCTTTCCCTGGCTTATTCTTGCCTTCAACTTCATCTCTGTAAAGAAGAGACTGCAGGTAATTAATGTACTTGATGGCGGCTCGCAGAGTTTCAACTTTACTAAGTCGCTTCTCTAGGTATTCCTCAGGCAGATGATGACGAAGCTGGGCGTAGCCTTCATTGACACACTTGACTCGCTGTCTTTCTCTTTCATTTCTTTTTCTGATGAATGCTGGACCATAGGAGTATTCACATCTTCCATAAGAGGGGTATGGCATTTGAAAAGGGAAAGAACAAGGATCTCCAAAGTTTTCCACAATCAGCTGGTCAGTTGGAAAAGGATGCACTGGCAGGTCTTCAGAGTAAGACGATGGAGCAGGTACTTCTGGATATAGATGGAAAGTGACAACAGGGTCCAGGTAGAAAGAGCGAGTTAGCTGCATATGGGGAGAGTCACTAAAGGTGGGTAACTTGTCTGTCAGATTACAGTAGCTTTTGTTCTCCATCATTCTCTCTGTAACCTGGAAGTTCAAACAGCTGTATGAATTCATCCAAGAAGACATGAATATAAATAATATATGGTCATAAACAATAACTCACTTTATAGTTAGAGGTCTTCTGGGACAAGTCCAGTGTACTTTCTATTACAAAATGCTTCCCCTTCTGATGTTACCCAAGAGACTTATCTTCCTAAGACATTTCTATTGTTGGGTGCTTGGTCTTGCTTCTTATCATTGAAAACTAGATGGTGTATGATATGTTACAGAATAAACAATCAGTTTAAAACTATGCAACACCTAAAAGTATAATGTGATGGAAGCCATTCTGAAAAGTGGAAAATTGGGATTCCAATGGATAAATCAGGAAATAGATATTTGCTTTACAAAAAATACCATGGGATTTTTCAAATACTGATTTGCAAAAAATGCTACTTACATGCTACTTGCCATATAAGCTATTGGACAAACTGAAGTACACCGATTTAGTTCTCTCTCATTAATAACACAGGCGCAAGTGTCCTGTTTCAGAGATGTGGTTCTGCACGTTACTTCTTTCTTAATGAGTCTGTTATCACAGGACAACTATATTTTGGGCATGCATTTCTGCCAACATTCAAAGTTTCAGAGTTGGAAGACCTTTCTAGTTCCACTCAGAAGTGTACATAAAACTGACTATGCTCTCTACATCCTAACTCGTAGGTCCAGCCTCCTGAAGCAGCCTATTCCACTCATCATTTTAATTAGAGGGAAATTTCTCCTTTTATTGTCTAAATTTGTCCAATGGCTGGAATCCATTTTTTATTTATTTGGGTTGGACCTGTGATTTCATCTTCTGTAACTGAGAGTCTTAGAGAGTTGCTAAAAAAAAGTACATTTGCTATAAGAACTCATTAAATATCACATAAACTATTAAATATGGGTACAGTGGCATACAGGGCCATTAAAATGATATATATGAGGATAAAAGACATTTGGAAAAGCTTAGGTGAGGTAATATAAAGCAAAGAAAGAAGAGCCAGAATTATATTTACCTCAATGATATGACATGAGAAAAATGTATTAGCAAAAAAAACAGTCCTGCAATTTTAATTTGTGAGGAAACACCCAGTGAAGATTTCCTTCAAGGATGCCAGCTTTCTACAAGTCTTAAAGAAGTGCCTCAGGCACTGGGAGTTCAGTAACTGACTCAGATCAAAGACAAGACTTGAACCTGGGACTTTCCCCTACCAACTAAGTTATGCAGCCTTTTATTTAAAAGGAAAGCTAGATAAATAAACACAAAGACAAATGGACAGAAAGAGAATGAAAGTGACCCCAAAGGAATAATAAGCTGTTATGGACATGTTATACAAAAAAAAATTAATTTATGTACAGCTATACTCATGTGGTTAATTGGGTTTTCTGTTTAAAGTTGGGTGTGTGCTGTTGGTGGAGTTGTGACCTGATCCAACCATTCTGGAAAGTAATTTGAAACTATGCCCAAAGGGCTCTAAAACTGTGCAAACCTTTTGATCCAGCAATACCACTACTAGGTTTGTATCCCAAAGAGACAAAAAAAATTTTTTTTTTTAAAAGAAGGACCTATTTATACAAAAACATTTACTGTAGCTCTTTTTGTGGTAGCAAAGAATTGAAAATTTAGGTGATGTTCATTCATTGGGGAATGGCTGAACTATTGTGTTATATGATTGTAAATAAATTGTGCTATAAGAAATGATGAGCAGGATGATTTCAGAAAAACCTGGAAAGACTTACATGAACGGATGCAGAGTAAAGTGAACAGAAACAGAAGAAAATGGTATGCAGTAATAGCAATTTTTGGATGAACAACTGTGGATGACTTAGTTATTCTCAACGATAGGGATCTGAGAAAATTCCAGACTCATGAAGAAAAATGCCATCTGCCTTCAGAGAAAGAACTGGA
This sequence comes from Monodelphis domestica, assembly GCF_027887165.1. Taxonomy (NCBI): domain Eukaryota; kingdom Metazoa; phylum Chordata; class Mammalia; order Didelphimorphia; family Didelphidae; genus Monodelphis; species Monodelphis domestica. The sequence continues at coordinate 63,541,175 of NC_077232.1, read as the reverse complement.
GTCTGAATGCAGACCAAAGCATACTATATTTCACTTTCTATTGTGTTTGTTTGTTTGTGATCTCTTCCACAAAATGAGCAATATGGAAAAATGTTTTATATGATTGCACATGTAAAATCTATATCAGATTGCTTACTGTCTCAGGGAGGGGGAGAGGGTGGGAAAAAGTGAAAAAGGGAGGATGAGACATGGAGAGAATTTGCAACTCAAAATAAAAAAAAGAATGTTAAAAAATTCTTACATGCAATTAGGGGAAAATATTATTAAAACTGAGTGCATGACAATTATTTAAGATCGTTAGCAAAGTTGTGCACTTTGTTAGAAAAAGAATGAAAAGCAACATAAATACTTCCACGTGAATCTATTATAAGACAAACCTGCAGGAAAAAAGGGATCAGTTTCCAACCAGTTTTCTAGTTCTTGACTGTCTAGTAGTATCTGAACAGAAGGGTTGGGTGAGGATTGTGTTCAGCCTTTACACAGGCTTCCCCCTGTCTCTGGAATGGACTCTTTCCCTCTCTTAGAATCCCTAGTTTCTTTCTAAACCCAGCTCCAAAGCCATCTCCAACAGGAAGCCCTCCAGGAGCTTGCCTCTGCCACTCCCAGAAGATTGTATTTGTGTTCCTAGTATTTTAAAATTTTGAGAGCAGCACAGTGTGGTGTACAGAGAGCCAGCCCTAGAGTCCTGAAGCCTTGGGTTCAAATTTGGTACATACTGGCTGGCTGACTGGCCAAGTGACTCAAGCTCTTTGTTCTAAGCAGTTATCTACCTCTATAAGTCCCAGAGCTGCTGCAGAGGTATATTGGTGGAGGGGGTTTCCTACCCCGTGAAATCAGAGATCTAGATGAAAAAACCACAAACCACACACACACACACACACACACACACACACATTTGAATCTACTTATCTGTGTCTATATTGTTTCTCAAAGCTCCTTCCTTGGGGGAACAGGCTGTTTTATTTTCATTTTTGCAATGCCTAGTACCTTGCATGGCATCTGGCACACAGTAGGTCCTTAATACATGCTTGCTGAATGGCTTAATCATTATGATCAAAGGAGAAATTGTGCTTCAATTTCTCTGAAAATGTCCAACTAAAAGTATATTCAATGTGGCTTCTTAAACAAGGACAGGTTAGCGATAATAAGGAAGTGGCCAAAGAAAAGGAAATGGGAGGACCAAACTGAAGTCAAGGAATAATTCAAATTAATGCGCATTGATTTGCCTACCTGATGCAAAGTGCACAGTGCTGAAGGCTGAGGATACAAGGAAAAAAATAGAAAAAATCTCTGCCCTCAAGGTGCTGATATCTACTACAGACAGGGAGAGAAATAAATCAATAAAATAAATGAGGACAAAGGGAGGGAGTACCACTAACAATTAGGAAGTCAGGAAGGGCTTCTAGTAAAAGGTGGCACCTGAGCTGAGCTTGGAAACTAAGAATGCCACAAGGTGGAACTGAAGGAAGATGTCCCCAGGGCCTGTGCAAAGATATTAAGTCAGGAGAAGGATCAGGCAGCTTTGGAGAGCAGCAAGAAGCTCTGTCTGGCTGGAATGTGGAGGAAAGGGTAAAGAGGAAGCACTGAGAAGTCTGGAAGGTAAACAGAAAAAAGCATATAAATATTGGGAAAGGGCTCTTCTTAATCCTGGAGATGATTTCACACACAAGGCTACACTGAAGGTCAGGAAATGATAAAGGACAAAGGACCTAAAGCGACACAACACTCGATGCTCCTCTCCATCTTCCACCCCCAAAGAAACAACTCACCTTTGGAAGATCAGAAAGAAGCCATAGGAAGAAGGGTGAAGGGACAAGAAGTGGGAGAAAGTTTCTGGATTAAGGGATGAGGAAATGGCCAAGACAGAAATTCTGGATGAACAGCTCTCATTTACTTGAGGCTTTAGAAAGGTTTACAAAGTGCTTTCCCCACAACAACCTGATGAGTCATGTAAGATATTTAAATTACCTCTCTTTTACAGATGGAGAAACCATGTCTCAGAGATGCCAAATAACTCTCCTAGGGTCAAAAAAATACAGCAATTAGTCACTACCTAAGGATTCTTCACATTCGAGAAGGTTTAGTCACTGGTTTAGGTTTGAGGCTAATTGGAAACTCATCTAGCCCACCTCCTTCATTTTACAGATGAGGACATCAAGGCTAAGAGGAGTGACTTGCCAAAAGTCACCCAGGTTGTAAACAACTTCATTGGAAGCTAGTGGATTATGTGAATACTCTAAATAGCAATAGAAATGGCTAGAATTATTCCTGAAAATACTTTGTGGATGAATTCTCAGGATGGAAATGATAAGCACCAGAAAAGTAGCTTAAAAATTGACCTGCGGCCCAAATCAAGGTCTGAGGAAGGTTAAATATAGTGAAAATAGAAAACAATTATCCCTGCTAAATAAAGAATTTAATTTGGTAAGTCTTATAGAAGACTAGTAAAATTATCTTTAAAATTTCACCCAGATGAAATAAGTGATAGGTAATTAAAAATAGTTTGTAATAAGAGAAAACAGAATTCTTTGACAAAGAGTTCAAGAATGACACAAATTCTGGTGACAAAAAAAACAACAAAAGTTAGCTAAAATGTATTTTAAAAAAAAACACCTTGGGTGTTGCTGAACACCACTGGGAAGCTCCTGTTGTTAGATATTTCTAATGGTAATTAATTGTTTTATATAACTGCATTCTCCTTAATCATAAACACCCAGGCAATAATATTCAAAGAATTACAGAATAATTGATTATGGTTAGAGAAGAATTTATAGCAGGAAATAAGGATTAGAAACAAATATCAATGGAGAATGGAAGTCTTGGCAAAAAATCAAGAAGTGTACTGGTTAGTACCCTGGGCTGAGTCAGGCTTCTGAGTTCCATGGACACAACTAAAAGGGATTTCAGGCAAAGGTTGTGAAAGAGATAAAGAGGTTGAAAAGAGATAAAATTGGCCCTTTATTTTCTAGGAGAGGTATGACAATAAATGATTATAAAACCCCAAGATACCTTGCAATAATCGAAATAACTAAACTTTAACTTAAATAAATATAATTTGTTATACAATCTAGCACAGAGAAACAATGCTACATTCAGAAATTCTAATGATTACAGCGAATTTAGGATCTCAATCCTGCAACAATCATTAACATTTAAAGCTATCATGGTATTAGGACCTAAAACAAAATTCAAGTGATATCCATTGTGCCCAAAATTCTTTCCAAACCAAATTCTTATAATCCTGGTGCTGGACAGGTCTTTGAAGAAGAGCTTACCTGAGTTTTGTGGCCAAAATGTTCTATGTTTGGCGAAGTCAGACATGTCAGATTTATAGACTATTGGTGACAATATGCAAAGCAGCTTATGGTTAAACAGACCTGTGCAGGTCTTGTTTAGCCTTTTTCCACCCACTATGCAGGTATGACAACAAATAGTATGACTAAAAATAAAGGTTCACTTGAAAAAACATTGGATTTCCATCTTGAACAACGCCAGTCAACACAACTAAGTTATTCTTCAGAAGAACAGCCTCCACAGGCTTATTTTTAAATCAAGATTTAAAGAGAAAAGAATTTGAAGTTGTAAAAAGTAATGTACAGAATCGTACAACTTGAGAGCAGGAAAGTTCCCTAGACTGTCTATTCCAACTTCCTCATTTTACAGAAGAGGAAACAGAAGGGTGAAATAAATTCAGATTATACTGAAAGAAGGACTAGAATTTAGCTCTCTGGACTCCTAGATACTATCCTGGCTCCAACCTAAAACTTGAAAATGATTAGATTAGAATCCACTGCAGTGAGCAGTCCCAAAAGGAGCTGAACAGTTCCTTGAGGTTGAGGTTGAACAGATGATCCAGGAGAGATCAAGGAGAGCCAAGTGGCCATTTCCCATTGATGCTACATGCATTAGGCAGAGAAACAGAGCCTCCACAGTTTGTGCAAACTTGGGCTTGGCTGTAATGCCTAGGAGAACAAGCTAAGAGTTGGGGGAAGTCAGGGCAACTGTTGGATTCCTAACCAATGGCGAGAGCAATGGAAAGCTGGGTACAGAGTAGGCCAATCATCTCTAGAGAAAGCACTTACTTGAGAGTAGGTCAGCTGACATGGACAGACTCACCTTGACCAGCACCCAAGGCAGAGGGACTTGACTAGTTTGTTCCTCGAGTTTTGTGGGAATCATGATTGAACCTCTAGAGTGGTGGCATTGGGGAAAGGGAAAGGAAGGCAATGGCATTCATGAGAAGGTGGTTTATAATTATTCCTTTTCTAACCAAACTTAAGACACAGATTTTCTGTTCTTTGCATGCCTTTTAATAAATCTATTCTCTGTTTAAGTATTTATCGCTAGCCTGATGCTTGCTGAGGAACTGAAGCCCCCTGGTGGAGCACTTGATACAAGCCAAATTCAGTTCCTAAGACATGAGAATCCAAAGGAGTTCTGAGCCACAGGTTATATCAGGAATATCAAATTCACAAAAGGGATCCTTTACTCCCCGAGTTAAAGCTGCCTATTTCCAGGTGTTTGGGGTTAGCATTTTTAACACCAATTCCTACAACCTTTTGTTCGGAACTAAAATTTCTTTATATTTGATACTGTTATAAAATATAGGATCATGGGGGCAGCTAGGTGGCTCAATGGATTCAGAGCCAGGCCTAGAGACTGGAGGTCCTGGGTTCAAATCTGGCCTCAGACACTTCCTAACTATGTGACCCTGGGCAAGTCATTTAACCTTCTTTGCCTAGACCTTACTACTCTTCTGCCTTGGAACCAATACATAGTACTGATTCTAAGATGGAAGGTTTAAAAAAATTTATACATATATATATGAATATGATCACATTGATCACTGCTGTGCTCATTCTGAACCCCCTTTCCGGCATTCATGACAAAGTCTTTCAGGCTTGGCTTGAACTTTCTCAGTGAGAGGGAAGCTACTCACTATCAAAGCAGATGATTCTATTCTGAGATAGTTCTTCTTTATACTAAGTTGAATTTCCCTTCTATGTAAACTTTTATAATTAAGGAGAGGGAAAGGAAGAGGAACTACGAGTCAAGGACACTGGTGGGTTGTTCAAAAATTAATTTTTATTGTTACATTCCATAGAGGATGTAGAAAGTAAAGAGCCAGTTATCCAATAACTGTTACAGCTCTCATAAGGTGGAGTCCAGTTTGTTACAGTTCAAAGACACACACACAAAGCCCACCAGCCACCTCTCAAAATGACTGGAAACACTGAAGAATGTGCATAAGCCGTCGACTTGGGAAGGCTTGAGTTTTAGAGATGAATTTCTTTTTCACATGGTTTCTGAATCTCAAAATCTTACCCCTAAGGCCATGAGATGAAAATGAGAAGGATCACATATACCAACACCATTTGTTCAAGTCACTGAGAAAACTAGCAAAGGGCCATTCCATCCCAGAATGCTCTTTAGACTGGAGAGTTTATCTACATCACAGTACTGAAGTAAATCTGCATTTCTGTCAGTAATATTTCACAGTTTACTTACCAAGTATTGCCAAGAGCCAATCATCTGCTTAGGACAAAGTCAGTGCACAAAATCAACTGAGCAAGCCAGCACTTCCAGCAGAGCCTGACTCCACTGAAAATGAGACCAAGCACGAGAATACAATAGGAAACATCTATTTACAAAAGTTCATGGAATAAAGTGTCTTGTGAAAATTTTGTTTCCCTCCCCCTGAATGCGAAAAGTGTGAAAGTTGTCTTGAAAAACGTGTTAGAATTAAGGTATGGAAGTACAGAAGGAAACGTTTGCCATAGAGAAAGGATCTCAAGATAATTCATAGGTAGATTTAGCTTCATTAGGACAAGCCAGAAAAGAACTGGTTGTGGCTTTTGGCTTCTGAGACATGTGCTTTTAAAAATTTCCAGTAATACTTTTTATTTCTTAAATTAAAAAAAGCTTTTTTTTTTTCTGCTTCCAGTTTTGACCCATTTAACAAGTTTGCTGAGATTTCTCAGCAGTGGTTTAAAAAAATCAGGAAGATGGGAGCAGTTTTTCCAGTAGCTTCCCTTCCTTCCTTCCTTCCAGTCATCTTGGTACCAGATTCCAGATTAACTGAGGACCACGTGCCGGTCAAACACAGATTTCCTCTGTTCTTGAACTTGAAGCTTCCAACGCTGCTGGGCATACTCCACTTTGTTAAGCACGTTAGCCCGGCTTCGGGATCGGGCCAGCACATCATGAGCATTTGCAAAGGGCTGGTGATCCTACAAGAAAGGGAATAGAAAAGAGAGAAATGCAGTGGCTTGTCTTTATTATGCAGTGGTTCTGTGACTGAGGTGGGACCTTAACTGGGATCTCAACCCATTCAGATTTGGACAAGTGATAGTCTACGAGCTGTATCTGCCAGAGAAATAAATTGGTATGCCTTATTGGGGTTTATTCCATCCCCATCACTCTCACCCAAGGTGAACTAGCTCTATCATAGCTTTTAAAAAATTTAAAACCTTTCCCTCTTCGGATGTTGGCCATCTTTATAACAGAGAACCTCAGTTTCAAATTAAATGCAAGACATTAGGGATTTGCCCCAATTTCTACTAAAAGCATCATCTTTTTAAAATTTTACTTTATATTTTATATTCCCTGGAGAATAAACTAAAATATTGCTAAACACCCAGTAGTATTCCTGTTAACCTGATGATTTAGGGTTAAGGTGCTCTATGAGGTTTCTAGGTGGAAAAACTAAAGTAAACCAATACAACAGAGTGTTTGTAGTCATTACACTGGAAATAATTGTGTTAAATGCTCTAAAAATAAAACATAAACACAGCTGCCTAAATGACAAAAGCTTTCACTAGTCATTGACTGCTTTGTGTTTGGCTTTTCCTGGATCCCCTTCCCAAGACTCAGCCCTGACAATATCCACATCACAAGACATGCCTCTCCCTAAACTGAACTTTAGCTTCCAGGGAAAAAGACAATTATTCTTCTAAGTCTACTTGAAAAAGGTTTAAGTACTCTACGTGGCTGGAGTACAAAAGCATGCAGAACCCTGTACGACAAAATCGACATGCTGCCTGACTGTTTTAGTGACATGCTCTATTCTTTCACAATGCCCAAACCCTCAGTGCATGTTTACCAATGACTCCTTCCCAATGGCCCCCAGAGACTCTCGTAATCATCTTCTTTCTCTATCTGCTCACTTCTAGATAACGCTGCCTCCCTGGCAGAAAATGTCATCACGAATACATTGTAATCAGAGCCCGCCATATAGTAGTGCAATAAAGCTACAGAGAAGGGAAAGGGCAGGCTGTACAAGTGTTGGATCTGGACTCAGAAAGCTATGGGTTCATGTGACCCTGGACAAATCACTTCACCTCCATCTGACTCAGTTTCCTGTACGATGAGGCTGATAATCGTGCCTGTTATACAGGGAAAAGAAAGCAAGTGCTCTGTAAAGCTTAAAGCACCACATAAGCGTTAGTGATGACACCGGGCCTATGGAAGTGCTCCCTACCGGACTCTCCCACCTAACAGCGTGTTTTCGACAGAAGCAATTACACCTGCTCTTTTTCTGTGTTACTTTCTCTCCCTGCCTCTGCCCTCCAAAGGAATGTAAGCTCTTTGCAGGCAAGTAGTTTCTTTTCTGAGCTTTGGATTCCCAGGACCTGGAACATAGGAACTTAATAGATGAATCAAACTATGATCTGATTCCTTCACTAAGCAGAGTTCTGGTTCTGACGCTTGCCAGCTGGGTGACCCCGGGGGCTGGGGGCTCTTGCTGAGCCTCAGTTTCCTCAGCCATAGAACACCTGTGCCCCGTCTCAGGCCCTGGTAAAGCTCTCAGCAAGTGTGGGCTCTCTTCATCGTTGAGACAGTGTGCAGAGCTTTCTGGTAGGTGCAGGGAATGAAAAGATAAATACAGCCCAGGCCCTTGTCCTTCTAGGGTCCCAAAGGGCTGATGAGCCCTACATATTGCAGAGCACGTTAAAGACCAGACAGTAAAACTCGGGCCTCAGTTTTGCACTAATGTCATCTCTACAATAAGTGTGTTCGGGGCTAAATGTATTCTGAAAGGTCACAGCAGGAATATGAAGATTAAACTTTATATATAAAATACTACTCCGTGGGCTTGTTTAAATATAAATTCAAGTAGGAAGAAGGGGTATATTCCTGTCAGAGGCAAAGGACCTCAAATAACTCAAGACAAGGGGGAATTTTCTTAAGGAACACATCCTACAGAACAAAACAAGCTAGATAATCCTTTTAGTCTTTCACCATCTATCAGAACAAGACTGAACCGGCTGCTTAAAGCCATAGATGCCTGTGGAACATAAACAGAAATTCACTCTTCGTATAAGCCTGTTCTTTTTATACCTGATAAAATTACAATAAATACAAAACAGGCTTTAACGTAATGCTTTGATAATACTGATGGTGTGTCACGGTTATATGATATAGTAAATACAGACTAACTGCCTGCTCAGAGCTTCTCAAATTTTAGTGTCAGCTTAAAGTCTGATTTAATATTGCCAATGTTCTTTTTTAAAAAAGTTTAGATAGAAAATTGAGGTTGAGGTAAATAAATATTTTAAAGTTAAGACCTAAAAGAACATATCCATACACAGACAGAAAGGCTGAGTTTTAGAACTAAGGTTTTTTAAAAAGTCTCCTAATTATATTCTCCAAACAAATCTTACTCTTCTGCTTTATCAAGGACAGAAGCAGCTCAGCCAGGCCAGCAAAGGCATGGCAGTTTCAGTTTTTGGCAGCTTCTATCAAGCTGGAAAGGCTTCAAGTGCAGGTCCGAGAATGTACTCTACATACTCCATGCCTGGAAAGGTACTCTATCTATCGACTACTTGCCTAGCTAGGATCAGAGAAGCTGGTTCCGACAAAATGATCAAGCATTTTTTTTTAGAAAGACAATTAAAAGCATAGAACATTTAGTATTTCTTAACTTCCAGAAGCAGATATAACTGGTGCTGTGTGCAATTCAGAGGCTAGCAAAACGTCTAACATAGCGGAGATAAAATCCCATCTTGACAAGTTCAAGTATTAACAAAGGACATTTATAAGGTGTGTGAAATTAAAAAAAAAAAGGCAGACCCCAAATTGCCTCAGAATCTGAGTGCTAAGCAACATGGAGTCATGATTCTCTTGGATCATAAATGCTCTCCTTCAGTGCATAATATACAATTTCTCAAAAACCTCTTGGTGCCTTCTGAAAGTGTAGGTGAAGCTAAGTGGAAGGGGTGGATTTGGGTGCATGGAGGGGAGGGGTGTTAAGGAAGAAGAGCAAAGAAGGGTCTTAGGTATTTTTTCTTTTAAGCATTAAAAAAATTTTTTTATATCTCCTCTGTCCCCCCTTCTACCTCTCCACCCAGTAGAAGAAAGGGAATTAAACTCTTCTTTTTAAATCCTTGCCTTAGAATTGATACTATGTATCAGCTCCAAGGTAGAAATGGGGTAAGAGGTAGGCAACTGGGGTCAAGTGACTTGCCCAGGGTCACACAGCTAGGAAGAATCTGCACGAATTTAATATAAATTGTGCTCCCTTATTCCGTTTGATCACCATGCCCTTTGACTGGCCTCTCTGGCTTCCTGGAAGAGGTTGGCTTGTGCCGTGTTGGCTACCTGGAGTCCTGATCCAGATTGAGGTTGGGCCTGTTTGATCAGAGGTCCCAGGGGGAGTAGCCAAAATGGGCTACATAACTGAATGGGACTTTATAATAAATAAGTAAGCAGGCAAGCCAAACAAGCTCTCACATCGGCCATTTAAAAAATGTTTATCTTACCCTACATGTTAGTCCATCATCTCTCTGTCAGACAGCGTTTTCAATGGAAACAGAAGAGATGATAAATATGCCCTTTGCTCAGCAGGCTATAACAGAGCCAGAGATCTGGAACTTGTTCATTTATCTTAAAAGCTGTGAGAACAGATAACTCTCAAAGCAAGCCACCTCTCCTTGGATATAACAACTTCAGGAAAAAACACGCTACAACTCAAATTTTAAGGATAATGTGCAAATCAAATCCCTACTACTTAGCAAGTTCCTGGCTCCAATAAATGCTTGATTATTTTGGTCATAATATATCATATTGTAGTTATTATATTACACAAATATATTTGTTTTGAACTGGAAGCAATTTTTCAGCTGAACAGATTGTTCAGAAAGATTCAACTTACCCCAACGTCATCATCACTCTGTATCAATTGGGAATGTCCAAAGAGGCGTCTCTTCAAGATAGGCTCAATAAGGGTAAGGTAGACCATGTACAGAAGAAGCAGGCCCAGAATAGACAGATAAATTATAATTGTAACCTGAAAGCAAATGAAAATTATGTCACACGTTCGAGAAACGAAAACACTGAGTTTTCTATATCTACAAAGTCAATGAAACTGTGGCTGTGAAGACCCATGTATCAACGCCATCAGCATCACTGCGATCTAATCAGCCTTGAGAGGGCCCTTTAACTCGAGGAAATTCTAACAGACGTTTTCCACAAAGTATCAACTAAAGGGAAAGAGGGAAACCGTTTCGTTCTTGGCCAGTAGTTGACCATCTACGGTTAATTCCACGAGAATAACCCGCTCTTTCACCTGCACACAAACATCGCTGATTTCGCCTCTTATAGCGGAGGGTCACTGACTAGCGCAGCTCTCCCCGTTTCTACCAGTGCATCCTGGCGCAGCATGCATTCAGGTATACTGAAATCGTCCATGGAGGTGGATAATACGGACGTGTGCCTGAGAGGATCCAACAACACATGCATGACTGAGCTCGTGGCTCTCGAGCCCTAGATAGGGTGAGGGATCACTCTCATCATGATGAGAAAATGCAGATCCCAGGGAATCAGCAAGGCTGATCCATGGAAAATATAGAGCTTGCCAGTCTGTCCCTGAAGACTTTCCAGCTCGTAGGGCCTACCAGAGCTTACTCATAGCTTTGCAAAAAGCCTTTGAGAATAAAGGGTAATCTTCATATCACTCTGAAGCTTCAATGCAGGGCTTTAGAGAGAAGGCACTACACTAAACACTGATGAGCATCAAGCAATCTAGTAAACAATAGAGACGGGATGGCCAATCAGTCTCCATGACAAAATATATTTGGGTGGGAAAAGGAAATGACTCACGTGACTAGAGAAGAGGCCTTATAGTCTAAAAAAAATAATGAAAATAAAATCTTAAAATCTAGACGTAATGGCCAAAGAAGATAATAAACTAAGATAGCTCTTAGTAAGCCTATCAGCATAAAATCTATTATCTAAACCCAGAAAAATAAAATCAAATGTTTTTAGTTTTGGTTACATTACTTAGCTCTGAGGGAGATCAGGAAGAAGGGAATTCAATTATAGCCCATACAATTCATGGCCATCTAGAAGAACTGAAATGGCATACATCAGCTTTCTGAAATGTGCTAATTATACATTTTCTCCACAGCAAATTAGTGGCACCTCACACATTCTTCTAACATTAGATAATTAATCCACAAAGTACCTCATAAGGTGGGTAAATAGCAGGCTAGTCTCATTTTATTTGTTAAGGAAATATGAGAGCTAAGTGACTGGTCAAATGTTAGGTAAGGAACTCAAAATGCCTATGCTGTTTTAGGCAGAAACCAAGAAACCTTTACATTAAAAGCAATATCTTATATTGGTACAATAGTTTAGTTTAGTTTTTTTTTTTAACCCTTACCTTCCATCTTGGAGTTAATACTGTTTATTGGCTCCAAGGCAGAAGAGAGGTAAGGGCTAGGCAATGGGGGTTAAGTGACTTGCCCAGGGTCACACAGCTAGGAAGTGTCTGAGGCCAGATTTGGACCCAGGCCCTCCTGTCTCTAGGCCTGACTCTCAATCCACTGAGCTACCCAACTGCCCCCTATAGTTTAGTTTTTTAAATGTTTTTACTTGACCCCTCATTTGATTCTTAAAACAGCCTTTTAAAGGCACCTAGGTAGCACAGTAGATAGAGTGCCAGGTCTGGTATCAGGAGGATGTAGGTTCAAATCTGGCCTTACTTCCTAATTGTTCAACTCGGAGTAGTTATTTAATCCTGATTGCCTAGTTCTTGCTGCTCTTCTGTCTTAGAATTGATACTAAGACAGAAAGAGGGGATTAAAAACAAAAACCCAGCCCTGTGACATAAAGGAACAGTTATGATTCCTATTTTACAAGGGAGGTCCCAAGAGGTCTTTGCCTTGTGTCACACAGGTGACAAGAAGCAGAGCCAGGGTCTAAGCCCAAATTCTCTGGCTTGAACTCTACAACCATTGCCTATTGCTTCTCAGAACAGCAGAAATAGACATTTACTTTGATTGTGACAGAACTTCTTTCTTCATATTTGCACTCACAACGCAGGCAGTAGGCTTCCACATCAGGGCCCAGGACCGGCATGGGTTCTACAACATGAAGGCAATCACTGAAAAAAATATTTTTAAAGAAAATTAAAATGATGCTTAAAATTCGTTTGATAAGCTAAAGCATCTAGGAGCAACACTTTATCTGAAATTCAAAACAAAGAAAAAAACTCATCAGAGAAGGTATATGACTACATCAGAAAATCCTAGCATCTCAGAGAACATTCAATCCAATCCCCCCTTTAATAAGCATACCAATAAGGTATTACGCAATAATTTCTTCTACGAGACAGATTAGAGATATCATTTCAGTAAAATTTAATATGCCATCATAAGTGAGGAATTGATCCAAATTAAGGTGCCCTTTTCCAAGGCATATATGCATTTTAAAAGGCTCAAGGGTGAATAGCCAATCACAGAAATCCAGGGTTGGAAGAGACATGAGGGGTCATTGAGTTCAACCTCTGCCTGTTGCATGAATGAGTATTGACTTTCCATTCATAAGAAACTGTTAAGTAGTATAAGGTCTATTAAATCATCAGTAAAGTATCTGAATTTGCTCATTTGACCTCAGCTACCTTGTAAAAGAGCTTTAAAAAATGTTTCTTATATGTCATCTTCTGCTTTTGCTTTACATCCCATTCATTCATCCATCCAGGCAAACTCCCTATCTGCCTGCTGCTGCTATTGACCTGATGCTCCACATGGAACCTGAGACCTAGACCCTGATACCTCCTTCTTTCTGAATCCTGGCCCCAGTCCTCAGGTAAATTAGTCCATTCGTCTTTGGAGTTTCTACCCTAGAGCACTACTCGGTTAACTGGTAACTAAGTGTATGAAAAGTCACCTGCTTAGCTAACTAATTCTGGCCTTAATCACTCATCAGACCATGCTTCAGCTTCTTTTCTTGTATCCAGTCATCTTCCCCACCCTCCTTCCACTTCCTTGGAGCAGAAGTCCCTTCTGTAGTTACCTCTCCTCCACATGTGTTGTCTTTCCTTATTATGCAAGTTCCTTAAGTTTAGCACAGTGCCATTTGTAATTTAAGAAATACTTGTGAACACTCAAATTATTTCATTCCTTTAGCTAGAATTTATTAAGCACCCACCCAAAGTTGGACTGGGGGGTGGCTGTGTTGCACAGTCAACAAAAGTCTGTCTTTGGCACCTCCCAATTATTTCTGGGGCTTACTTTCTTATGCTACCAGAATCTCTCATTCTCCCTATGTCTCCTAATAAAAGACCTAAATTCAAGCCCTCACACCAAAGTTTACTAGCTATAGGAAACTGAGTCGGTCCCTTTGAGTTTTCCAAGTCACCTGGAAAATGGCAGCAGTAATGATTACACTACTAGTTGTTGCAAGAAAAGAATAGAAAAGCTTAAAACACTATAAAAATGTTAATACTCAAATCTTAGCTTGCCTACATATTGATTATGGTATAGAGTGAACTGCTAAACTCTATGAACCTTGGTTTTTCTTATAAAGATACTATACTACCTACCTCAAAACACTACAGAAATGGTGACTTATTTATTAAGTTAATTTTTACAGTAGAGGACAATGAGCCCAATCCTACTAAAATTTCTGACAAAAGCTTGCAGCATTAACATTGCTTTCTACCCTACTTTACTCTCTCTCTCTATATATATATACATATATATATATGTATATATATATATATACACACACATATAAAATATCTTTCAACAAAGTGTTCCTGGGAGATATTTACTTTAATTCAAAAGAGACTCTTTAAGTGGCATTTTGAATAGAGGTAGGCTATCAAGGAGATTTTTTTTTGGTTACAATACTCACTTTATTTCCCTCCCTCCCCTCCCCTCACCCTTCCCGAAGCTGACGTGCTTCATTGGATTTCATTGGATATTACTTGTGTCAAGGAGATATTTTTTGCAAGCCATATTGGTGGAATATTTGGCCAGTCCTGTGTCTACCTGTGTGTGGAGGGCACTAAATGCCATAATCAGGTCAAATACCATGACAATGAAAGTGAAGCAAAGGTATTTCTAAGGCTTGCCTTTAGTCTTTATTCTGAAGAACACTTAAATTCAAACACAGTTTAATACTGTTATCCCTTCTACATCGAGGGGGTTAGAGGCACAGCATACCTGCAATCTAGAAAATCTTTGTAAAAATTTTTGGCCCTTTTTACTAGAAAAGTTTGAATTTTTTCTTTTATGGAGTGTTTAGATTACTTCATTGCAAATTTTGGGTTAAGTATGCAGTCTTAAGTTATTAAAAATTTTCTATGTCATCCACTAGCGTCCATGAGTTGTCTTCAGCTTCTACAAAACTCTCAAAAAATTCTCATTTAATTTCTTATAAAGACCCAAAATATATAGAAACCACAATGTGGAAAGTCATAATGTGCAAGGGATAATCTGTAACTCAGACATCATGACAAGTGATCCGAACTATATTACACAAAGTTTAAGAGAGATTCTTTGTCTTGTAGGATCAGTTTATCTGACAGGTGACACACCAGGAAGTACAGAGGATAATTCAATTCCCTAGGCTTGCCAGAACGACTTTGCATTAACTCTTTTTTCTCTCAGTCAGGAAAAGCAATGGTTCTCCTATTCAGTGTCTGTTTTTGTAGCTTTAGGAACCAGTCCCTTTCCCCAGAGTGGGGGACGAGTGCTCCTCCTGGAGAGCAGCAATACAAAGTTTTTGAAGGACCTGCAGAAGGTCAGCAGTCAAAGGATCTGAGTCACTACTTGATAGCCAGAGGTATGCAGGGACATGGCCTGAGCAGATTCTAGAGTAGAATCAGGAGCTGCTCTTTCAACTAGGCCTGTAATCAGGTTATAACCTAGACAATCATGCCACCTAGTGATAGGAGGAGGAAGATATTGGCTTTAAGCCACAAACAGACATAAAAAAGAATTCATACTTTGTAGAATAAGAATTTATTTCAAAGGAACATAAAGGACAAACAAGTAACATTAACAAAGCATGGCAAAATGAGAAACTCAGGAAGCAAGCAAATGTTATGTGCAGGGTGATCTAACTTTGATAGCTATAACCCCTTCCACAAGAAATGGGCTGATCCCTAAGTGTTGTTTGTCCCCATGTTCTTATCCCATATTGCCCTTTGGAGGCAAACATTACATTAACTCCTCGCAACAAGCTGGTGAATACAGTCTGAAAGCAGAAAGAGGCAGCATGACCTAGTAAAAAGAGCACAGGATTTGAAGGAAGGAGACCAGAGTTCAAATCCTGACTCGGATACTATGTAAATACCCCTCAAAAGTTTCCATTTGTTCACCTATAAAACAGGAGATTTGCAATACCTACTTGAAAGCATTGTTGTGAAGTAGATGCCTTCTTTACAAATCTTAAATTTGTAAATTAATTTGTAATTTTGTCATTGTAATTACAATTGTACAATTGTACAATAATTGTAAAATAAATTTGTAAATAAAAAATGTAAAAAATTGTAAAAAAAATAAAATAAAATAAAATAAATGGAGGTTAAGCCTCTGGTTTTCTCACTTACTGTAGTAAATACAATGTAGTAAAGTACACAGGCACATGTATATCTTATGTAGAACTCAGTCTGTACACAGAGAGAAGCAGTGTATGTTACCAAAAAAGTGTCAGACTTCGGAGTCAGAAAGTCTGTGATGTATGACCTGGGCTAGGCCATTTTATTCAGCCTTCTGTGACCTTCTGACACCCCTCAGTGTTCTCATTTTTAAAATGGGAAAGTTGGACTAGATCCTTTTTTGTATCAGAGTTCTTTCTGGTAGCCTGGTAAAACCCTCTTTGAGAATAGGTTTTTAAATGCATAGAGATAATGGTTTAGATGGATTATACAAAAAACCCAGTTATACTGAAACAATGGTCTTTGAATTATTTTTTAAATGAGTTATGAAAGAGAGGAAAAATGAGAGATTCTGAGCAGCTGAAGCAAAGTCAACATAGGAACACTAGTAGCCCAAGAGAGAAAGTCCCTGAAATAAGTGGGAAGTGCCAGAGACAGACTTTGCTGACTAGGCAACACAGCCACTCCCAGTTTAACTTTGATGGACATTTAATAAATTCTAGCTGAAGGAATGAAATTATCTGAATGTTCCCTGGAATTATCTCCTTCCTAGGAAGATGTTCTTTGGTAGACTTTTAACTAAGAAAAGTAGTTATCCCTCCCACATGGTGGAGATTAGGGATGCAGTGACTCTACAATCTAGAAAATCCATGCAAAATTTATTGGCTGTTCCTTTGTACCAGAAAAGTCATCTGAATTTTTTCTTTTATGGGGTGTTAAGTACCTTATTGTGAATTTTGAATTAAGAATGCATTTCTGAGTTTTTAAACTTTTTCTATCATCTGTTGACCGTCACATATCTGCGGCTTCTGCAAACGCTCCCCAAATTCCCATTTAATTTCTTATGCTGATATAATTTCTTACATCAAAACTATGATGGGGAAAGCTATGATGTGGAAAGGATTCCTTTACTTAATGTCAGATTTTGTTTTTCCAAGTTGATTCTCCAACTATATAGTAGGGTTAATAACATCAGAAAGCATTCAGTTCTGAGAGGAAGATTTTGATGATCTAGGCATAATTTAGAAAAGAACAAGTTCAATGCTCTTGGAAGCACTTAAAGTGGGTCACTTTAAAACATATTCACTGAATGAATAAACGAATGAACAAATTAAGTTACTTAAGTCACGGATGGCACTGTACTAAACTTAAAGAGCTTACATTCTAATAAGGAAAGACAACACATGTAGAACAGAGGTAACCACAAAAAAACCCTTGGACCAAGGTCCTTAATTCTATGACATGATCTTACTTGATCCTCACAACTCTGAGGCAGATAATGAAAGCATGATTACCATTTTCCAAATGAAAAAGCTGAGGTTCCAAACCACATTCTGACCACATTCCCAATGCCCTTGGTACTACCTTATGATACCTTTCTTTTCTCAAAAAGTCCCAGAATACCCTTAATTTTCTTGCTTAATTTTCTGAAGTTTTTATTCAGAGTTGAGGAAGCCCCTAAAAGCCCATAACAAGGTGAGAGCACCAAAAGAACACTTTTCTATGGCTTACTGTGTAAACCTTAAAATTCCTTAGACTTATAAATGTTGGAAATTTCACCATTGGGATATTTCATACTTGGAAAATTTCTTACTGATAGTCTATTGGAATGGGAACCCCATTGGCATGGGAGGTTCCTTCTCTTCCCTTCTTAAGATTACTTTAGGACAGAAACCTTTTGCTGAACAATGGAAAGGACTTTGACCTATGCTTAAGCATAGAACAGGAATTTCTTTGAGTCATGATTGATTTTAGAATTGATACAATGGAGATACTTGGAATCAATCTCCACCCTATTCAGTCCTAATAGGATTGAGTAAGGGCTGCAGCCTAGATCAAAATTTAATTATTCCAATCTCTACCCTACTCAGGTTAACAGGATTTAGAAAGGGCTGTAGCAAAGGAGCAAAGATTTAATCATTTGAAAATATGACCTTCAACAGACATGTGCAAAGCCTCTGGGCGGTCCTGGGTTAAGCTAGAGCCTCCATTGGCACAGGGAAATTGATGGACAGTGATTGGTAGATGTGAGAACTGAGGGGAGGCAACTTGGATGGTTTCCTTAAAGATCAGGGGGGTCTGGAGACTCGAGAAGGGGGTTAAGGAGTTTGCCGGAGTGGGCAGTGTGCTCTGAGAAGCTTGCTCTGAAGGAAGCTGAAGGTGGGGGCCTCTGAGACTGTTTCTCCATTTTGGTCACGTGAGTAATAGGGACTGATCTCCTTTCTTTGCCTCAGCTATCTAAGGGCTTGGGCCTTTTGGCCCAGCCTTAACAGAAGGGGTATTTAAGCCCTATTCCTTTCTCTCCCTTTTTCTCTCTCTCTATCTCTAATTCCTTTCTTACTCCTATTGAAATTAAACTCCATAAAAGGTTGACAGCTGACTTGAGTTTTCATTTAGGAATTACATAGCTGAATTCCTTGGCGACCTTAAATTAATATATATCAGTCTTTTAAAGTGATTCCCTTGTCACAACTGTCAAATCTCCTGATTTTTTTCCCAATAACATCCCCTGATTAAAGCCAAGTAATATTCAGAATGTATCAAAACCTGAGAGCAAAGGCAATCAGGAAAAGGACATGAGTCAAACACTGGAAGAGAAAGTTCATTTATCATTCAAATAATAGGCTCTGACTTGAATTTCATGTCTGAATAAACCAATTGTAAGTGCCCATCATATCCTGAATAATTTATCAGTACAAATTAAAAATTGATTTTTGTCTTTCTTTTAAATTACAAAACAACCATATGATGTAAAGCCTAAAAAAGTGTAGCCAAGTCATTCTGTAAAATGAGAAGATTTAAGATGGGACAAGAAAGGACACAAGAAGAGGCTTTTTAAGCATCTACTTAGTAAACATCTGACAGAGTCAAATGCTTCTTTTGAAGATTACAAAGAATAGCTAGTATGGCATTCAAAAAATAACCACCAGACTGAAAAAAAAAGAAACAAGAACTTATTATACACCTACTATGTACCAGGTACTATGCTAAATATTTTACGAATATTATCTCATTCCTTCTCAGAGGTAGATGCCATTATGATCCTCATTTTATAGTTGAAGAAACTGAGGCAGACAGAGGTGAAGTGACTTTTCCAGGGTCACATAGCTAATAAGTGTCTGAAGCTGGATTTAAACACAGGTATTCCTAACTGGAGACCAAGTGCTCTATCCATTGTGCCAGTTTCATTCAGTGGTCAATTGGGTAGAAAGTTTTTGGTGCCCAAACTATGTATACTTATAGAAGCCTCAGGAAATCTTGGAATGTCAGAACTAAAATAGCCCAAAGAGATATAATAACTCAATGTCTTTGTTTTACAGACAGAGAGATTAAGACTTTAGAAGTTTTGTGATCTGCTTAAGAACTTTAGCTGGTTGGTGGTAGAACTCCAAACACAGACCGTATGAACACCTTATCCAAATACAAAGGTTGAAGCTTTGCTTCTAAACTTCCCATACTTCTTTAGCTCCAAACTCAAGTCAGGGTTAGTTATATGAAGCCAATCCACAAGAGGGCAGAATTTCCTCAAGTATTTCTGTTTCCTGAAGTTCTGTCATTGTGACTATCATAATTCAAACACCAGGCTAAAGGGAAAACTGACTCGTTTTAAATTGTTATGTGGCAGAGGTGGGTTTTTACACAATCACTGCTTAGTAATGAATAGCAGGTCAAAAGCTACTAAAGTAGTAGAGAACCCTAATTCAGGCCAAGACAAGCTGCTTAGATACCTGGAGGGGGCAAGAGAAGAATCTCCACTGAGAAGTATACAGATGGCATTTTGGGGGCCCCATCTCTTGGGTAAATTCAATTTGGCTATACTAAAAAAAGAAAGAATACTGAACTGAGAATGAGAAGCTGTTGATTTCAGCTGTAATTTCATGAGCTGTGTGACCTTGGGCAGATTACCTTCTCAGAGCCTTAAAAGTAGTGATGAGGTTACTAGTATAGCCTAGTCCACAAGGATGAATGTAAGATCAAGTAAGAATGTACATAAGGCATTTTGTAAACATAAAGCATTACACACAAGCTTGCATTATTATGACTTGCATTATATTTACTTACAACTGGCATCAACAGATCCAATCAGTGTCTTACTGTGATTTTTCCTAGGGGTGATAAAATTAGATTATTGCTGAAGAAGAAAAAATTCTGCCTACTCTAGGCAGTAACTCTAGGACAGTAAAAACTATCTTGCAAAGATTTCACAGATAACTCAATTCTCAAGAATACTTACCAATCTTTCTGAGATATGTTCTTGTTATAAATGTATCCAGAATGTTCTTTATAAGGAGGACAAATACATTTACACCGGACATCCTCAAAATTCTGCAACCAAAACAGGTATGTGGTACAGAGCATTATGCATCAAAGTGGCACTTTATAAAACATTTAACATGAATCATATTTAAGGACACACTCTGCAAAATATTCAATGCTAAATGAATTCAAGAAGTGATTCCAGAATCTTAAAACTACAGAAAGAATGAACTTTTAAAAGTTCAATTCTTTTCTGGTGAGTTTAATCTGTATTGTCACCTAAAAGCATTAAGCAAAAGACTTTTCTCTTTTTACAATAATACAATTGTTATTATAAAATATCTGAAGTGTCTAGAAATCATTAATGACTTTCTTTTATGGATCATATTATAGCCCAATTTGTTGTGAATTCCATGTCTAATACAATTATATTGGTGAATAAGGATATCCTATACAAGCAGGAAAGGAAGAATACAGATAAAAATCCTAAATGCCTGAGAGATCATCATTCTCCCCAGCACACTCAATTAGTGTAAGGACAAAGATATGAGATATAGAAATTTGAGGTCAGGAAAACACTCTTAGGATCGAGATCAAAGTCCTGCCAAAGAAAGGATGATCAAAAAGCAAGTACTGTTTAAGAGACTGGAAAGGCAAGCTTCAAATATCTTCAGTGCTGTCATGTGGAAGATAGTCATGTGACTAAGTATTCTGCTTAGCCCAAGAGGGCAAAGAAGGGTAGAAGAAGGGTACAGGCTCAAATAAGAAAGAACTTCCTCACAACTGAGTTGTTCAGCCATAGAATGGGCGGCCCAGAAGTACGTAATTTGAGGAGAGAATTGATGAGTTGAGCAAAGAAGAACATAATTTGAGGGAGAAAGCACTAACAGAAGATAAAGAAACACCAGCAAAGAGGAAAAACGAGTATTTAACAACTTGGGATAACCACAGAAGGGGAAGGACAAAACTTTAAGCCAAGAACACTGGAGAGGTCAGAGTGTCTTAGACTTGAGGGTTGGGAAGGGGAAAGGAGAAAGAGAGCCCTGAGCTACGGGAAACAAAGGAAAGGAGGTCATTGTTCCAGGAATCAAAGGGGTGTAATAGGACACAGGGTGGTATAGTAGGAGAAAATCGTTATCAACCATTTAGATCAACTCTCCCTCTAGCACTCTGCAACCCAACCAAACTCTCTGTTCTACACACAACACACCACCACCCATCCTTTTTAACAGCCATCCCCATGCTTGTAATCTACTCCCTTCTTAGGTTCATCTCATAGAAACCTTCTCTTCCTTTAAAATAGTTCAAGTAGGGGGCAGCTGGGTTGTTCAGTGGATTGAGAGTCAGGCCTAGAGATGGGAGGTCCTAGGTTAAAATCTGGCCTCAGACACTTCCCAGCTTTGTGACCCTGGGCAAGTCACTTGACCCCCATTGCCTAGCCCTCACTACTCTTCTGCTTGGTAGACAGAAGGTAAGGGTTTAAAAAAATTAATTAAAAATGAAAAAGAAATAAAACAGTTCAATTGCCCCTCTCTACGTGTTCGTTCCTTCCCTCCCAAACTACCTTGTATGCACTCTCTTTATAATAAAGGGCAAAATTGCAGTAAGACTTTTGAGATATCCTATCTACTTACTTGCTGTTTCTTCCATCTGAATTTAAGTTTCTTGGGAGGAGAAATTGTTTCATTCTGTTTCTGTATTGCCAGTACACAGTGCCTGGCACATAGCAAGCACTTAATAAATGTTTACTGATTGGCTGTAGAAGACTTGCTTTAAAGTCTCTGTTCTAATGCTTTTTCCCTTGACTTATTTCTTCCCCTCACCTTTCCCAAGTTCTGTAGATACATCTTGCATCTGGTACACAGGCGCTATCCTAGTTCTGACCAAGAGTTCACCTCCCACCTGGGCTAATGAAATAATTTCTCATTGGTAACCTAAGATCTTTGCTCTACCACTCAAGAATCTTCAGTAACTTCCTACTTCTTCTTGGTTTAAATATAAACCTTAGTGTGATCAACCTTTAAAATGATTTTGCTTCAACCTATCTTTTCCTTACATTCTACATTCCAGTCACACTGGCTGCCTAGCTCTTGCCCACAGGTGTCCCCCACACCAAGAAATAAATACATGGCCTCTTCACTTCTGATTCTTGTGATTCTTAACTTTCTATAAGGTTCAAATCAGTTGCCATTTCCTAAGGAAGTCTTTCTGATTCCTCCCCAACTGTTAGTGTTGTAAGTCTCCTTCAATTCTCTTGCTTATTTATTTGTATATCTGCTGTGTTGCTCTGACTAGCCGTAAGTTCCCTGAGGACAGAAGCCATTTGGTTTTTGTCTGAAGTTTAGCACCTGGCAAAGAGGGGGTGCTGAATCAATGTTTGGATAGTTAAGCTGTTACCTGTGAGAAAATAATTTCACTGCTCTGGCCCTCAACATCCTAATCTATAAAATATGGAAGATACTTCCTTTATCTAATTTGTAGCACTGTGGTAAAGAAAGTAGAAACAAAGAAAGAATACAAATATAAGTTGTTGATGTCAGAAGAAGTGGAAGATCCTGTGGAAGCAGAGAGAAGGGATGCCATCAGGACCAAGTATGGGAGACAGATTTCCCCAAAGGGAATGATATTTGGCAGTTACCTCTTTTTTTGGATTAGGTTTTTCCGAGAGGAAAGGGGGAGGGGGCTCTGTTAAGAGAAACAGATTTTTTTGGAGGAAAGGAATCTCGACTCGAGATCTGGTATCTGGGAGGTGGGATGTTCTTAATGCTTTTTGGTGGGAGTCATGTCAGGGTCAAAGATTTTAGAAGTCTCCTATGGGACTGGAAGTTTCAGGGGGAGCCTCCTAATAGAAGTTTGGCAAGGTCTTTCCAGGATCTACCCTTTGAGAAGGGGGCCTATGAATCTGGGGTTGAGGAGAGGACTGAGTCAAGGAGCTGCACCCCCTTAACTTGGTGTACTCTGGTACACCAGGGTAAGTGCTGAGGCACCAATTGTAACTGGGGTTTGAAGATGAGACAGGTTCTCTTAGTACTAGAGATTTTAAAGAGAAACTAAAATGGCTAATAGAGAACTGATAAACGAAGTAACAAGATGAGTAAGATAGCATCTAGTTAGGCTTGATAACTCAAGTCACTTGACCCAGGTGAGCAATCTTTTCCAAAAGAAAAGACTCCTAAGCCAGTGTTGGTGATATGTGAAAGATCATGAAAATCTGGAAATGTTATCACAATAGTGGAAAAGTACTGGTCCAGTTTTCAAAAAAGGGAATAGCCTGCAAAGTGAAGGCCAGTTAGACTCACTAATTCCCGGAAAAATTCTAGAATGGATCATTGGTGCCATGATAAGTGCATATCTATCAAAGGGAATGGTGATTACAGACTGGTCATGATCAAACCACACTAACTTCATTCCCTTTTTCAATATAATTAGGTTTCTAAGCTGGTGGATCAGGAGAATGCTACAGAAGCTTTCCCTAGACTTTAACAAAGCATTTCATAAAGTTCTCTCTTACCATTCTCATGGAAAAGATGGTGAGAAATGGATTAGATAGCAATACAAGTAGAAGGATTTTGGAACTGGCTGAAGTGTGTTTGTTAATGATTCAAAAAGTCCTCTTAGAAGGAAGCCTCCAGAGCAGTGCCCAGGGGAACTCTACTTGGCCTTGAGTTGTTTAACATTTTTATCAATGATTTAAAAGATTACATAAATTTGAGAGAATGGACAATAGCATCCAAAAAGAACTTGATAGGTTAGAGCACTGAATTAAATCTAATATTAAGATATTCATTACAGACAAATGTAAAGTTTCTCACTTGAATTCAAAAAATCATTCTAACAAGGGAGATGTGGTGGGGACAGCAGTTTGTCTTTAAAAAAAAAAAAAGTGGCAGTTTTGGTGGACCGTAAGTTCAAAATTAGTAAGCAGGGTAATGTAGCAGTCAAAAATACTGGTGACATCTTGGGCTGCACCAAGAAAGGCAGAACTTCTCCAAATAATACATCTTGTTTACTCTGTCTTGGTCAGACTATCTTGTTCAGTACTGGACACCACAGTTAAGAGGGACATTGATAGGCTGGAAAGTATTCAAAGAAGAGCAACCAGGTTGGTAAAAGATCTTCAGGTCATGTAATATTCAGAGAATTTGAAAGAAAGAACTGAAGATGTTTAGTGCCCTTGTGGGGGACATGACAGGTGTTCTCAAGTATCTGAGGGGCTGTTGGGTAGAAGAAGGATGTTTGTTCTATTGGTCCTGGTGGGCAGAAACAAAAGCAGAAGGTAGAAGTTTCAAGGAGGTAAATATAAGTTTGACACCTGGAAAAACCTCCTAACACATACAGCTGTTCAAAGGTGGAATGGACTACCTCAGCAGGTGGTGGGTTGCTATTTCTTGGCGGTTTTGGGGCAGAGGACAAATGACCTCTTGCTGGTTATGTTAGAGAAGGGACAGGACTAGATGGCTAAGATTTCTTCCAGTGCTAAAATTTTATGATTCTATAAAATTCTAAGGAAAGGGGGAACACCCAAATAGTAGAACTGGGTATTCTGGGGAAGTTCTTGTTAGCATTAGGTATTTTATACCAGGGCTAAAGGGATCCCAACAGCCTCAAGTTTGAGTGTATGGGGATGGGAGGAAAAGAAGTCTAATAGTCATCCTGTGAGGACCAAAAGTTGGAATTGAGAACTTGGTCATCCCATCAGGACCAAGGTTTTTTTGGGGGGTAAGGGGGGTTTGCTTGTTTGTTTTGTTTTGTTTTCCTGGAGGGGGGATGGGAATAATCCAATCAGGTCTAAGAATTTAAGGGACTCACTGTAAATGTTATCTTGGTTCTTTTATCAGAACAATAGGCATCTAGAGTAGGTAAGGTAGGGTTCTATAAAGATAGTATTTTCTGGAATCAAATCAAGGTAGAGGTTTGAAGAACTTCTACTAGAATTGGAAGTTTTATGAACAACTGTGTTTAGAGGCAAGGAAGGAGTCCAAACAAAGCTGGTCTGGAGGGAGGGAAGTTCAGTGTTTGAAGAGTCCTGTTAGTGCCAAAGTGTTTGAAGAGTCCTATTAGTGCCAATAGACTGAGGTAGGGGGGTAGGTTGGCAACAAGGGATTGTTGGGAAGGGTTTCTGAGGAAAAGGTTCTCTTCAGGATATAATATTCAAGTCTTATCATGGGGGTAGGAAGGGAGTGTTGAAGTGGGGAAGCTTTTGTCAGAATCTGAGTTTACTATTCAGGGCAGGCAGTCTTATAAGGCTGGCCCCTATAGGAAGTGGGGATGTGGGGGCTCTTTTGTTATGAGGTATTTTATTAAAGGGGGAAGGCAGCTATCCAGCTTAAGAATTACAGAAGATTCCCTATCAGGGCCTGATACTGGCAGGGAAAAGGTTTTCAGAACCTAATATATATTTATACACACATAATTTCCAAGATAAGGGGAGAATGGGAGAAATCTGTCAGGTTTATGAAGTCTAAAAGGGAGGAGGCAGGCTCTTATTAGGACCCAATATTTTGGAGAGACATAGTATTTGGATAAGGTTGTCAGAATCACATGTTTCAGGGGGTAACCTACTGTTAGGATTAGGGATTACAAAGGATCCCGTCAGTGCTAAGACATTGTGGAAGAGGGTTCTGTCCAGCTGTAGGAGGGAAAGTTCCCATCAAAATTTACCATTTGGACAAAGTAACGGTGTTAGTATATGGGCCTTGAAAGCCTCCTGTCAGGACTAAGGCTTTTGATGATATCTATAGAAAAGGGTTTTTGAATCTCCTTAACAAAGGCCAGGATTTGGTTATCAGTGACAGTTTCTTGGAAAGGGTCCCACTAGAGAAAGGATTATAAGGGATGCCCTGTCACTATCTAAAAATGGGGAAATGTCTTTCAAAAGACTTGGTGTTTGAGAGGTTTCTGTCAGAGCTCTTAGCTGGACCCAGTGTTTTTAGAGAAATGATTCCTATAAAGGCTTTCATGTGTGGACAAGAGGAATCTTGTCTGGAAGTTTCAGGGGGGGGAAACCTTCTGTCAGGACTAGAAATTAGAGGGGGTTACTAAGATGTTGGGGGCAAGAGAAGAAGCCATAAGGAAAATGTTGCCAGGGCTTAGCGTTGGAGGGGATGACAGGAATACCAGGATTTAGCATGCGGAGCAGTGCTGTATCAGGAGTAGAGGTTTCAGGGGGAAAGCCTCTTATCAGGACTAGATATTACAGGGAGTTTCTGTCTATCTCTAATAGTCAGTGTGGACAAGGGGGTAGGACTACTCTGCAACCCAGGATGGTGAGGTAAGGAGCAAGGGGAGAAGATCCTTTCAAGAACTTGTATTTGGAGGTGAGAGGTAGATGGTGGGTCTTGCCAAGACCAGAGGTTTAGTTTTGTTTGGGGTGGCAGAACACTATTAGGACTAAGGACTACAGGAGTTTTAGAAGGGCCAGGCAGTTTTAAGGGACCTGGTAATCGGAGGAGGTATCAAGATCACAGGTTGGCGGCAGGGAGGTTTGCCATTCCTTGTTAGGTCTAGAAATTATAATGTTGAGTGAGAGGAAGGAGTTTTGGCATATGTTAAGGGTCATCAGTAAATGTTGAGGGTCATAAGTCTATGTTGAGGATTCTTATCAGGTCCAGTGATTTTCAGAGAGCTTTCAACAAGACTAGGAATTATGGGATTTCTACTGGAACCTCTTGGTATTTGTTGTCAGGGCAGGAGGGTACAATGGGAAGCCCCCCATCAGGGCTGAGGACTTTAGAGGCTCCTGTTGAATTTAGAATTGGAGAAGGAGGGGGTTTCTATCAGGGCCTATTATGGGAGGGAGGGCTCCTTGTTAAGTCTGAAAACAGAAAGAGCATCCTATCAGGACCTATTATGGGAGAGGGGGACATCCAGGACCAAAGGTTTCAGAGCCAGGGGCAACTGGCAAGGGTAGAGGCTCGAAACAGGACCTGGTAGGGGGTGGGAAGTGTCTGGGGCATATCTTGTTAAGGCAGAGTGGAGAGTACACTGCCTAAACGCTTGTTGACAGACGACCAAATGGATTGGTTACAAGGAACCCTTAAGTTACACTAACTAGTGTCATCCTGGATAATGATGATATAAAACCAATAATAACAACAATAAAAGCAAAATGACAATAGCAACTATCATTTCTACAGTGTTTCAAAGTTTGCAAAATTTTTTACAATTAGTGTATCATTGGATCCTCACAACAACCCTGGGAGGTGGTTATTATTGTTATCTCCATTTTACAGAGGATGAAACTTGACCCAAACAGGTTAAGTGACTTGCTCAGGGTCATGCGGGCAGTATCTATCAATTGACATATTTAAAAAAAAACTCATACATTTTGTCTTAAATTTTGTCTTAAAATCAATATTGGTTCCTAAGCAGAAGAGTGGTCTGGGCTAAGCAATTTGGGATTAAGTGACCCAGGATCACACACCTAGGCAGTGTCTGAGGCCACATTTGAAGCCAGGACCTCCCATCTCCAGGCCTGGCTCTCTCCACTGAGCCAACAAGCTGCCCCAGGCCCTTGTCTTATCTAAATTTGGCAAGGTATACTGTAGGGGTTTTAAAAACCCTTACTTTCGGTCCTAGTAGCAACTCTAAGTCTGAAGAGCAAGGGCCAGGCAAAGAGGATTTAGGGGACTTGTCCCGGGCCACACAGCTAGGAAGTGAATGAGGCTAGATTTGAACCCAGGAGCTCCTGGCTCTCTATCCTCTAAGACATTCAGCAGCCCTTCAATTGGCATTTATTAAGCACCACTGAAGATTCAAAGTTAGGCAAAAGACAGCCCTTGACCTCAAGCAGCTTACAATCTAAGGAGAGTGTCAACAAATAAACAAATACGTACGGGATAAACAGGAGATAATTAGCAGAGGAAAGGCGTCCTCTGGAAAGAAGTAGGGAGGCAGGTTTCGAATGGGGCTCCAAGTCCAGTTCTCCATCTATTGCCCCGTCAGTTAGCCCCTTTCGGTCTCTGTTTCCTCCTCTGTAAAATGGGGGCACATCTGCCTCCCTCGAAAGGCTACGCTGGCTTTCGCTATTACTTCCCGGTGAATGACCGGTGGGTTGGGGGAGAGGGGAGCCGAGGTCCGAGCCGGCGGAGGGGGAGACTCCCATTAGGCCCTCAGGTTCCAGCCTTTGGGTGCCCTGAGGAACGCCTAGTACGAGGGGAAAGGGCGCTGTCAGGTCCCCGGACCAGAAAGGCTCCCTCTTTAGGGCCACAGGAGTGCCCGGGGGCAGCGACCTCCTTCCCACCCGAGGGTCCGCGTCGGGGTCCGAGGGAAAGGGAGGAGAGGCGGACTTCTCTCCTTTCCCCTCCCCTTCTCCTCAGGTGACTCTCCGCCCCCCCAGGTCGCTCACCTTGGCCGAGTCCGCCAGCTGCACCAGGAGCAGCCCGGTGAGCGAGAGAAAGGACAGACCAAACACGAAGCAGAGCCGCAGGAGGCCACTCCAGGCCGTCGTCCCCGCAGCTCCGGCAGCCGCCGCAGCAGCCGCCATCTCGGCCCGGTCCGGCCCGGCCTCGGCGCCGCTCCGCTTCCGACACCGGCACTTCCGCTTCGGCCGCCGCGTCACGGGATTCGTCGCGTCCTCCCGGACACCCAGCCTTCCCCCCAGAAACAACTGCCTCACGCCTAAAGGCCCGGCGGAAAGGAGTTCCACCCTCCTTCTGTCTTCCCTGCCCCCTTGGGAGGAGACTCCCGTCCCCGGCTCTTTCTGTCTGCGTGCTTTCTCCTTTGAGATGATGATTGTCTATTGTATTGAAATAATAATAATAATAATAACTACAGTGGCTAAAGAGGGCGGTCTGGACTCTAGAGGACCTGGGTTCAAATTTGACCTTAGACACTCCTAGCAGTGTAACCCTGGACAAGTAAGTCACTCAACCCCCATTGCCTAGCCCTTCGGGCTCTTCTGCTTTGGAACTAATACACAGTATTGATTCTTAGAAGGTAAGGGTTTAATTTTATAAAATTCAATTTTATTTTATTTTCAGTTCCAAATTCTTCCCCTCCGCTCCTCTCCTCTCCCACACACTGCGAGAGCAAGAAAAAAACCTAGTTCAAATGACCTATAACTCTCAAAGCTGTCCTGCTTGTCTGTGATGTCTTCTTGCCTTCCCTCTCTTCTCTCATTTAAGTTAGTGGAGAAAGTGATCTCTAAGTCACACTGACAAGAACCTGGGTTTACCTCTTTGTATCCCCAGTGCATAGCACAGTGCCAGACACAGGATAAGCCCTTAATAAATATTTATTAAGACTAGACTTGGAGTCAGGACTCTTAGGTTCTACTCCTGGCTCTGCCACAGTGTGAGAGTCACCTTCCACTTTAGAGACCTCATTTTCCTCATTTGTAAGACAAAAAACAAAAACAAAAATACAATTCCCCCATAGCACCCTGGTCTCAGAATTGTGTAGGAAGTATTATGTAGACCTGAAAGAACTTGGGACTTGTGGGATGTTTGTGCTTGTGGACTCCTAAGGGCACTGTGGGACCCATCCATTTGCTTCTCAAAGGGGAAAAAGAATCACTTGCAAGAGATCTTTAGAAGTTCAGAACCAGGGGACACCTGGGTGGCTCAATGGATAGAGAGACAGGTCTGGAGATGGGAGATCCTGGATTCAAATGTGACCTTGGATACTTCCTAGCTGTGTGACCCTGGGCAAGTCATTTAACCCCCATTGCCTAACCCTTCCTGCTCTTCTGCCTTGGAACCAATACACAGTATTGATTCTAACAAGGAAATATTAAAAAAAAATAAATAAAATAAATGGGAGATGTGAGCAAAGGATTATGGACAAGAAAATGATTCATCAGCCCAAAATACAAACCTATCCTTCTATTGGTTCTTCTAAGTTCCCCAAAACACCCCCCCCACACACACTCCTTTGTGATATTTCCTCATCCTTGGGTAAAAAAACAACATATTGTTGAACCATTAGTCACTGCAGAAGTGTTTCAGGGTCTTGTTTTAGTCTGTAGCCCTACCAGGATGGATTTCTCTGGGATCTGGACTTCAAGAGAATAGAATGAGAGAATTTGCTCCTAAGACTTGTGAGGTCTCATTTCCCAAACCTATTCCTTGTAGCAAGCCTCAGTTCTGGGTTTTAGTGAGATCCTGGGCTGGCTTCCATTGCAGAAAGTGATGTGGGCTGAAATGTCTCACAAACCCTGCCATGTAGCTGGACACAATCAAAAGAACGTAGAAACAATTACTAGTTAATTAGAATGGGACCACCTTTCAGACAAGACATGAGTGGCTTAGATTCACAATTATGAGAAAACTCCTCCCATCCATCTTCAGACCCAACCTAGGTCCTGGGTTGGATTTTCTGGACAGCAAGTCCAAGGGGTTCAGTTTTTCAGTCACACGGGACTAGGTTCAAACAATGCTCAATTTCTACACTCACTGCCTTTCTTAGAGTCTTCCAGAATCTGGCAAAAGTGACCTAAAATGCCCCAGGGTATTTGACATATCATTAACTTCCCTTTACATTGTTGTTTGAGCCCCCACTCATGAACAAACAGAGGGAACCCTGGGTAAAGTGACATCAGTTCCCTGGATACACAAGGCAACCACTGCCCAAATGACTCCTTCCTTAGTAACTTAGCAAGATAAAAAGCATTCCTGAGAGCCCTACACACTTTCTCTCTCTTACCTTTCACATTCTTTAGTCTCTCACTACCTTTACTTACCTTACCTTAATTAAATAATAACTTATTATACTAGTCACTCTGTTAATATAGTCTCTCATAATAAAGCTTATTTCCTTGGAATGGAGCCAGTTGAGACACCATTCAATTCTTTGGACAAGAACCAATAAGAATTAGCCCCATCAAAAGTCAGCCCAGGTGAAGCTCTGTCCACATCAAGGGCATCTTCATTGACTTGGATTGGCCCTGAGAAAGCCTTAAAGTCTTAACCTAAAGAGACAATGAAATGCATTGAAATATGAATGGGAAGTCCAGGGCCAACCTCAGTCTCCTTTTAGGCTTTCACATAGCAGTCCTTCAGGAAACCTGGCCTCTGCCCTCGACAGCCCTAGCCAGTGAGCCTTGGGAAATAGAGACTTGTGGCTGGGACTGTATTTTACTCTTTTTTTTCCCCTTTGGTATAATAATAATAGTTAGCATTTATATAGTACCTACTATGTGTGCCAGACACTGTGCTAAAACTATACAAATACTAACTTATTTGATCCTCCCATCAACCCTGGGATTTAGATGCCATTATTATTCCCATTTTATAGATGAGGAGATTGAGGCAGGCCAAGATTAAGTGACTCTCCCAGGTCACACAGCTAGGAAGTATCTATTACCAAATTTGAAGTCAGGCCTTCCTGACTTCATATCCAGCCCTCTATTCTTTGCACCACCCACACAATATCAATAAATGTATGCTGACAGTGGTGCCCTATTGATAACCAGCCTGGCAACATCCCTCATAAATACTATATTCTGCAACAGGTCAACTTTCCTTCTTCCTTAAGCTCCAGTCACTGCTGATTAGAATCAAATTTAATCTCCATCTCTCCTTTTTTTTTCTAAAGGGAAAATATTTAATGGCATTCTGCTTGAACTAATTTGGAGGATAGATGGAGCTGGTGTTCCCATACCACTAGAGCTAAGTCTAGGTCCATACTGCCCAAGGAGGTCATAGAAGGCTAATGATGTCCTCCTCTGGTTTCCATGGCAATGGTTATAAACCACTGACTTCTGAACCTTCCTTCTCTTCCACTGGTCTTTAAATGGGCCATTAGTATTGATAGCTGTGGTATGAGTCATTCTCTCATCATCCCTTGAAGACTCCCCTAATTCCAAGTGGAGAATGATTCTTTCTGAGAAGCCACATGAGAGAAGTGATCTTGTTTTCTTTGCCTAGAGATACTGAAACTGGCCCCCAGAGGAGGAGGGACTTGCTTATCCTATTTCCTAAGGCCTGCTGTGCAAAATCATGGATGATTGTCTCAGCTGCAGGAACTCTTCTTGCCTTTACTGTGTTTCTGTGGAATTTACCCCTTGGTCTTTTGTTCACTGCCCTCCCTAACCCCCCACGTCCCATGTCATTTTCCCCACACATAAAAGGTAAGGGATCCAACTCCCCAAGCAGTAGTCTCATAGTATCATAGATGCCCTTCATAACCTAGCTGCCCTCCTACCTTTCCAGTCTTCTTACCCCTTACTTCCCAACATGTACTCTTTGATCCAGTAACACAAACATCCTGGTTAATCTACAGACAAGCCACATTGTCTCTCCATGGTCTCTCTGTCTATTCCCCCACCCCCACCCCGGCCCCTTCCCCCCTCTCCTGTGTTTGGAATGCCCACCTTGCTCCCTTCCATCTACTGGCCTGCCTGACTTCCTTTAAGTTCCAACTAAAATCTTACCTTCTATAGGAAGCCTTCCGAAGCCCTCTTAATTCCAATGCCTTCCCTCTTTTAGTGATTTCCTTCTTATCCTATGTATAACTTCCTTTAAAAATATAGATGTTTTCATATCATTTCCCAAACAATCATAAGCTCCCTGAGGACAGGGATTGTTTTTGCTCTCTTTTTATATTTTCATTGCCTGGTGCCTGGCACATAGTAGGCCCTTAATAAATATTTATTGATCGATATCAAGCTGGAAGGAACCTTAGAAGCTGTCTAGTCCAATCCCCTCCTTTTCCATATGACAAAGACTGGTCAAGGTCATACAAAAAGAGAACTGGTATCCCCAAGTTTCCTTCCATCACTTGTATTTTTGTGGATTTTCATTAAGCTCCACAGGGACATCACAGGCAGAAATGTGGGCCTCTCAATAACAATAGTCTCTCAGAACTCCCAGAAAATATCCATGATCTTCTAGGGGCAGGGAAATTCTCAGTCCTACCCAAAAGTTTCCCTTCCAAGTGATTCTTACTTGAAAAGTGGGAGCTAATTGGGTACCTCTCCTGGCTGAAGTATAGTTGTTGGAGGCTGACAGGCAAGGCAGAAGCTTAGTTAGGGCCAGTGACATTGCTGCCATTTGCTGTGGATGAAAGGAAGGAGTTGGAGAAAGAGCTATAGTAGGAAGAGAGCAAATGAAATCATAGCTGTGAAAACGTCCAAACCTCTCTAGAAATGGGAGGTGTTAATATCCTCATTGCTATTATGGTGGTCACGTTGTCACTGTTCCAGCAGAGTTCTTCCAGAGCTAATTCTCAGAAATGAGCAGAATAGGCACCTCTGGAAACTGTACGATAATCAAGCCTCCCAGGGAACTGAGCTTATATCGAGGGGAACTGTCTCTGTGTGTGCTCATGCGTGTGCACACATATCACTGTGCACGTCGGCACATTCATGGATACATGTGAACAAAGACACATATTGTTTCTCAGCTTTGAAATAAACTGGCTTAAAACATTCAGGACTTCTTTCAAGTAGAAAAGTAATTTAAAAAACAAAACATAACGCAATCTTCCCTAAAGCAGGAATACAATTTGGCAATGTACACCAACAGGACTGGCTTTGCCTTCTTGTTTTTGTCATCAGAGAGATTATGGAATTTCTGAGAGCAACCCTTGGGACTCTGGGGTGGGTTTGGGATTAGAGAACAGTAGAGAACTGGGTGTAAACAATCTGGGGGTACAGCAAGATGTGAGGATTGTGCTTGAAGATGTGAGGATTGTGAGAATAGGCCTGAGCAGCAGAAGCAAAACAAAAACAAAGAAGTGGGGAAGATGTGGGGATTATGAAGGACAGCCTGCCAGAGTGTGGGAAGCTTGCCTGGCAAATTGGGATGAGAGACACAAAACCACATTTAGAGGGGGGAAATGTTAGATCTGGGAGGTACCTTCAATATCATAGACTCTTATTTCTTCCCTTTAGAGGTACAATCTATGTACTGTTGCCTGGAAAGGGAAATTGATTTATCTAAGGTCACACAACAGGAAAGCAAAGTTGGGAGTGCAACTCAGGCCTCCTCTTCTAGTCCAACACTCTATTGCATCAAGCTGGATTAAAAGCATTTGACAGAATGATGCAGTGTGTGTGTGTGTGTGCCCGTGCGCATGCATGCGTGCTCATCTGTCCCTGTTTGTTTTAGGGATGAAGGATCTTACCCATATTGATATCTGGCCAGCATCCTACTTAGCAGCTCTCACAGACATATGCTGGTGGGACATCTAAGCTTCCCCCTCCCATTTTGGAACTCCACTGATATCACTTGTTTTTTGACCTTTTTCACCTTCTTGTTTGTGTATTTGACTTGGGTTGCAGTTGCTTCTGCTTTTAATGATATATAGTCAATGGATATATTTTTTTCTTTTGGTATTCCTTTTTTCATTCCACATCATTTCCTTTTGTGGTCATTTAATTATATTTCGGTTGTACTGAATTCTTAATGATCCCATTTGGGGTTTTCTTGACAAAGATATTGGAGTGACTTGCCATTTCCTTATCCATCTCATTTGACAGATGAGGAAACTGAGGCAAACAACATTAAGTGATTTGTCCAAGATGAGTCTTCCTGATTCCAGGTCCAGTGCTCTATCCACTGTGCTACTTAACTGACCATATAATTTCTTATATCTTCCTATATTTGGGTTGAATTCCTTATAGTTTCTAATGGTACAATAGCATTCCACTACAATCACATTTCTTAATATGCTTAGTCTTAGTTGAATTTAGGACACTTTGTTTCTTGTTCTAAAATATTACAATGTTGCTAGGAATATTTATGTTCATGATAGGCTTTTTTCTGTTATTAACATCTTTAGTGAATAATTCTAGTAATGGGACCACTAGAAAAAATGGGTTAGGCATTTTGCCTTTTTGGGGATATTATTCTATATTACTTTTAAAAAGTTTGAACCAATTAATATCCTTATCAGCACAGTAATACTAGTCTTGTTTTTACTACAGCAGCATCAATAGGAACTTTGATTATCTTTGCCAATCTGATAGGGTCAGGAGGAATCTTAGAGTTGTTTTGATTTGCAATTATCTGGTAACTTGAAATTTTGAATATTTTTTTTTCCATGAGCTGGTTAACAAATTTTGTTCCTTTTGAGAAT
Organism: Monodelphis domestica; assembly: GCF_027887165.1. NCBI lineage: Eukaryota > Metazoa > Chordata > Mammalia > Didelphimorphia > Didelphidae > Monodelphis > Monodelphis domestica. Next base: position 63,506,008 of record NC_077232.1, on the reverse strand, counting down.
TACTTGCTCATATCCTTTGACAATTTCCTTCTTTATCTAAATGTAAGAGTATAAGAATATGAGAATAGTTGTTGCTTATTCATTTGTATCAGTTCCTTATATATTTTGCATGTCAAGCATTTATCAGAACGGTCTGATACAAAGATTTTCCCCCTTGTTCATGTCTTTCCTTTTTATTTTCAATATTTTATTTTGGTTTATTTGGTCTCATTATTTTTCTTGCCATGTTAGTCATTTATTTTCTCTCTACAGTTATGAAAGTTATCTATTAAAGTAACAAAAGTACAGGGTCCAGAGCAAAATAGGTGTCTAATTTCTTATTTAAAATATATATTTGGATAACTGATTACAAATTTATTGTGGTGTGTGGTATTAGATGCTGGTCTGGTCTGGGTGTCAATTTCTCTCTCAGTGAAATGAAGACATTTAACTAGCTCAGTGGTTCTAAGAACTAAAGATTCTGGGGTCTGTGGATACATTTTGGGGACATTTCTCTTTCTCTAGGTTATTTTTAGGTAAAATAAAATATTGAGTACTGAAAAACCAGAATATTCTCTCAGCTGAACAAATAAGGAGAACATCTGTCCATATCAGAAATGATTATTTCAGCTCTAGCCTGAAAAGGAAAGTTAGCCCTGAAGGAAAGGGACTGTGAGGCCAGCTCTGGTGGGGAAGACACCTGAGGGCTTGTTGTTTTCTTATCTACAGTTCCTCTTCCAAGGCCTTCTCTGTGATACCAAAAGTTTGGAGTCCCATTCTCTAGATACTAGAGGGACAGGAGGAGGCTATTGATTGTAAGCATATTTGGGTCCCTCTGGCACAGAAGGAGTTGGGGCGTTTTCAGGAACCCAGAATCAGCTAATGTTTCTGTAATTCTTTCCTCCCTCCCCCAACCAGATGCCCATGTGTGGCACCCAGCCTCCTCCAAAAAGACCCACCCTCCCCCAGTTGATTCAGTAAGCACCCCACAGGCACATTGAAGAGGAGGGATGGAATTAGCAGGAACCCATTCCTTAGGTACTAGGGGGCGTAGCAGGTAAGAGCCCTGGTTTTGGAATCTGGAAGACCTGAGTTCAAATCTTGCCCTAGATCTTTGCTAGCTGTGTGATGCCCAGAAAATCACTTAACCTCTCTCTCAGCCTCAATTTCTACCTCCATAAAATAGGGATAATAGTAACACATCTCACAGGGATATTATGAAAAATTAAATGAATGTTTATATGTATACACACACACACACACACACACATATATATATATATATATAAAATACTATACAAATGCCAGCTCTGATAATCACTAGGTGACCTAGGAAACTTTGGAGGCCATCTCTCAGTGGCCTCTTATTACCTCCAATTATATTTTTTCTCTTCTTGCCTCTCAACTTTAAGTCAATAAGCATTTATCAAATACTTTCTACCTGCCAGGTAAAGTTTCTTTTTCTCTTCTTTGTTTTTCCATCCCTCTAATCTTAGGCACTAATAGATGGAAGTATTGGAGAAGTAGCCAGTAAAAGCTTTGTTCTTGCTATATGCTCAAGTTGCTCTGAAACCACAGTATCATCTTGCTCAGTTTTCCCATCTGTGAAATGGGAGGAGCAGTATTTGCCTCCTTCTCCTATCCTCATCTCTGGATGAAGGGGAAGAAAGGGAGGGCAACTCAAAGGAGAATCCCACTCAGTAGAAGACAGTTTGGAGTGAAGAGATGCTCCCAGGGTGGGGGGTGGGGATTAGCATAGAGAGAGAGTCATAGATTTTAGCAGGTCATAGATTGAGCTAAAAGGAACTTAAGACACTAACTAGCCCAACCTCCTCATCTCCAGGGAAAGATTAAAAGCTCATTCTTCTAGAACTTCAGAAGCCATCTGGTATCATCTTTTCATTTACTGTTGAAGAAGCTGAATCTCAGAAAGCTTAAGTGACTTGCCGAGAGTCATACAGTTTGTGTGGAGAATAGCAGGGGTTAAGCAAGGAAGTAGTAATTCTTAAGAGCCTCAGACCACAATGCTTAGGGCAGCAGGCTTTTTTTTTAAACCCTTACCTTCTGTCTTAGAATTGAAACCAAGTATTGGGTCCAAGGCAGAAGAGCAGTAAGAGCTAGACAAATTGGGTTAAGTGACTTGCCTAGGGTCACATAGCCAGGAAGTATCTACAGTTAGATTTGAACCCAGGACCCCAACTCTAGGCCTGATGCTCTATCTACTGAGCTACCTAGGTATTCCTAGGGCATCAGTTCTAATCTAGGGTCACAAGTAGCCCTGAACCTGTGAAGAACAATATGTCCTGGGCTCAAGGAAAAGTCATCCTTCCCCTCCAGAGAGTTCTGAGGAACATCCCCTGCTGTACTTTGAGGATCTCTTTCCAACACAAGTTCCATTCACTTCCCCTCCATCTCTCTAGGAGACTAAACAATCCTCCCCTCTCTCTGAGCCTTAGGGCCAAAGAAGATATCAGGAAGGGACAAAGGAGCTGTTTCTAAATTCGGGTCAGGCAGTCAGGAGGAGCAAAGACAAGAGGTGGCAATTTATGCATCTAGGACAAGGTGGGGGAAAGAGAGGCCAGGAGCCAAAGGCAGAAGATGACAGTGCTCCCCCAACCTGACACTCCAGATGGAGAATCTCTCACTGGCAAACAGCTTGCCAGAGGGCCATGGGCAAGTAGAGAAGACCTGAAGATCTGACCTTACTCTTCCCCCACTGAATGCTGTTCAGCACACTGGTCTCTGGTCCAGAGATTCTTCATGTACCCTTTCGGCAGTCTTCTCCTAAGCTCTTCCCTTTCCTCTTCTTTCTTTCCTTTTTCTTGTTCTCTGTCTCTGTCCCTCTCTGTCTCTGTCTCTCTCACATACACAGACAGAGAATCAGCCATGAGTGGTGGGAAACCATAGAATTAGGAGTCAGAGTACTTGGGTTCTGTGCTTAGCTCTATGACTAACTTTCAGTGTGACCTTGGACAAATCACTTTCCCTCTCTTGACCTTAGATCTGACATCTGTGCAATCATAGGATCAAAGGTCTC